>NW_015116183.1:7147-43081 GCF_001443285.1 Poecilia latipinna
AACCCGGTATCTTTTCAGCTGTTCTTTGTTAACGTGACATAAATAAGTTATAATGATTTTCATTCAGTTGGGACTTTACGCCGACTCTAGCCACACGCATCACAGGTAGATTCTGGTAAAGCATTGATTAATGCCTGATTTTAAAATTAGTTAACTGGACTTGTAGCCATTATTTTGTGCCCATGTGGCTGCACACCACACGGCACAATCGAACCTGATTGAACCGTTATACCTAGGATTTCTGTCAGCTAATGTGTCTCTCAGGTTTTGAAAATGGGCCGACAGCCGGCCAACAACTCGTGTAGTGTGCGCTGGACATTACACTAAGGAAATGAGGAAGGGAGGGTCAGTGGAGAGCACCGGAGTTGAGCCTTTTTTCATTCAGTGTCATCAAGAGAAAGAAAAAAGGCAGGGAGAGACGATAAAGCCGATAATTAAAATGAGGTCGATAGGTTTAATTTATTGTGCGATTAATTGATTTATCGTTTATCGCGACAGGCCTATGTGCTACTTCACTTTTTGAATAATGGCTGCGTTTTTAATGATATTATATTTTACTAAGATGAACTTGCATAAGAATCAAAATATACATAAACTATGAAACAACAAACGTCTAAAAAAATGAACAGTATGGCTTACCTTACTTTCTTTCCGTTCTCAATGATTTTTGTTTTGTTGAGAATTCCCGCTTTCTCCAAATTCTGTACCTGGAATTGTATCAGAAAAGCCAATATTTCATTGTTTTGAAGATTTGGTTTGTACACGTTAGACGTTTGTGCGAAAATTAGATGAAGGAGGCGATGTTCTACAGGGAAATAAAACTAAAAATGAAATGTGAAAAAAGGACTCCGAGTGCTCTTGCGTTGTTCTACAGTGCAGTGTCATCTGCAAGGACAAAAAAAAAAAAAAAAAATCTGCACCCTGACCACAAAAATCTGCATCTAAAGTTTGCAAATAGACACCGAGACAAGGTCGAGGCATTTTGTTCTGCAGACTGAGTGTTTAGAGATCACCTGACATGAGGACCTTTTATAGTAGAAGAAAATTACAATGAATGCTACATTGTGAAACAAATGTCGCACAGTCAGTAGAAAGTAAAAGACTGCCTGGCCTGAGATTCACTGGCCAAAATTAAAGAGCACAGGCTGAAAGTGAAATTTAAAGCGCAGCTCTGCAAGCCGCTTAGATGTCTCTCAACACTTATGAAGAAGCGAGGATTTTTGATTTATAATTTTTCAGTCTTTTAACCGAAAAAGTCCAATACTTTGTGAATTAATAGCTCGGTCACAAGTCATGTTGTTGCCGTGGAAGCTCGACGCACAACAGCAGGAAGTAAAAGTCAGACAGCGGAGAGGACATGTTAAGAGGTTATTAATCCACAGTTAATATAAGACTTTCAAACGGTTGATGCTTCGAGGGCATAAACAAGCCCATATTCTTGTTCATCCATGCGGGATGAAGAAACATCTGCTTAGGATTACTTGCAAAGTACCTTGAAATAATTGGATTCGTTCTGGAAATCACAAAGATGTGAAGCTAATCTTTTCTTTTCTTTAGTTATTTTTACAACATATATTTTGCTCGGCTAAACTCACATCAGCATCTAAATCCAAACGTATTGAAATTTTGCTTTTGCCTTCAGTAAACAGAACATACTGCATTCCTGGGTTGATATTATTGATATTGCGACAACTTTCACTTTATTAATATATTTATCTGCAGTGGTGATGATGCACATGAGAGATGCTTTTTATATCACTGCAGAAAAAAGATGGTTTGCTAATGAGAGGCAGGGTGATTTGAATGTATAAAGTTTTTATGGAAATTATAAAAAAAAAATAAAATAAAAAAGCTTATCAAGTTATTAATAGCCACACCTTCTGCCCATCATAGATAGATGCTGCTATCTATGGCTAAAGCTCAGGTGAGTGCTTAAACTAATAACCCACATTATAGCGCAGCCACTTTGAGGTCAAATAATAAGGATTTCTCCAGGGCCTAAACCCAACAGCCTTAAAGGAGAGACACAAAACACCATTCAGATGTAGGGATAGATCGGAGGGCTTAATGGTTCACTTTACTGATGTCACAAAACTCAAATGGAAGAGCACCAAAGTCCACTTACATTATGCTCTGGAGAGTTTCCCGTACTGGAGCTGTCGCTGCTGTGGTCTGACGTGTTCCTCAGGTGACTCTGGGTGAACCTCTAAAATCAGAGCACGAATGAAAATCTTAGTGTCGAATATGCGAATGTAAGACAAAACAGAACAGAAGAATAAGCAGGAAAAAAAAAAAAACTGAAGTGTGTTGTGGATTTCAGTGGGTGGAACTTCCCATTACACGTCTATAATTTACCAGAATTAGTCAAACTGAGCTCATTTTGGTAGAATGACTATTATTAACTCAAGGAGTTAAAATGATGACTCAAGTGATTAAAACTAATTGTTTGTCAGTGTGCTGTAATACCTTTTTCAATTGTTTCAGAGTGCGACATACAAAAAACAAACAAACAAACAAAAACAAAAAAAAAACAAGTGCAATCTTTTTACCTGCAATTAACTGTGTTTTTCTGCTGCCATTTTAATTTGATAATAATCAGACCCGCAAACATTCAGCGAGTTTCACACAAACGCAGATTCGGGCACGCTCGTGTACTGAACTTGGCCGAATACAGGAAGCGTTCACATAGAAAGAGTTTCTCATCTCCAGTTCTTATGCTAAGCCACAATGTTTTCTTTCAAGACCAAAACAGAAACCTTCTTTCTTTTAAGGCAAACCTGCAAAAATCTGTTTTTTATCTTTCTGATCTTAAGTGATTGATTTTCTACAACTAGACTACTTTTCATGTTAAAATTTGTGGCCCGCAAGTACCTTGCCTATGTCATCCACACATGACAAGAATTTATTAATTCAATGTTTTGTGATTAAGCAGTCTCCACTGCGCCCATTGGAAAAAAAACTTTCAACCCTTGGTTCCCGAGGTTTGTAGTAAGGAAAAGCAAAAGCCCGTATTTGTACACAGGAGTCTCAGTGGCGCTTGTGCAAATGTTGCCTCTCCCTCAATCAGAGAGCAATGCAGTCGATTTGCCTTGCTAAATAAGGGTTAAACCTTTTCAGTGTTGGCGGATAAACACAGACTTAACCACGCTACTTGCCAACTGCATAACTTTATATTTAGCTGTCGGACACACCCTGGATGTGCCACACAACCTGTGTGTACACACACATGTCTGTGACGGCGTTAGTGTGTGTACATGCATGTACCCCATCTTCCTGGCCCGTGCAGAATTGAGCAGGTACCCTCGAGTCTCTCCAGTTTTTGACGACGTGCACATTTTCATTCTCATCGCCATTCGGGACATTGGAGTGAGAAGGAGCTGCAGGGGCCTTCAAGGACAAAAAAAAAAAAAAAAAAAAAAAAAAAAAAAAAAGAAGAAATTTCACACCATAAAAATGACAGAGATTCCACGTTCTTAACTTAATTTGTCAGAAAAGTCTGTAAAGTAGAGAAGGGTCTTCACCTCAGGCAGATTCCACTCAGACTTGGTGCCATCTCTTAGGTAGTAATAGGTTTGGCCCTGATCATCCACAGACTTGATCCACTGTTAGACAACAGAAACATTTTTATTTGGCATATTTTTCTGTAACTTAAGTCACAGTAAAAAAAAAAAGAAGTTACAGAATAGCATATTTTTAATTCAGAGTAATAACTGAACTTCTTTTTCTAATGCAGTTTTTCCAACCAGAGCTGCTGCTTCACGGCTTAAATCCCGCAACGAAATATATCTAGGGTTTCATAAAAGACATCAGCAACGTAATGAAAAACAGGTGCCGTTTATTAAACTAGGATGTGATTTTGAAGGGCATACATCATATTTTAGATGCCACAAACGATTCTCAAAGGATGAAACATGAATAAATGATATTTCTCAATGCTGATGTGACTTTCAAAACATGCTTTTCTGAAAGAATTATTTTTTTTTATTTTTATGTCACAGCCACTAAACAGGAAGGCCCCATCGTGCATGTATGACAACGTTGAGCCTATATACATATTTATCATCACAGAGTGGATTGTTGTGAAGACGTGAAGGAAATGAATTTCTCCTCATCCATCAAAAATAGTCTCTTTTTCTCCCAGGATTGTACAACAAATTGGGTCTTGAATTTAGGTGAGAGTGCAAGCCGAGGTTGGGGAAGAGGGCTGAACACAGGAGAGAACACGGCTTGTGTCAGGGTCATCGGTCATAGCTCAAGCAGAGTCAGCATTTATGGTGAGAATAAAGTGTGCCAGGTAAGAAATGTCTTTCATCGCCTGATAATTACCCGTCACGTTGCTTGTTCCTCAGTGTCTGAGCCAATTAACAGAGAAAACTTTTGGCTGTAGCGCCCGTCTGAGTATTCCAACTGGTCTAGTATTGGCTTAAACTTTAAGGCAAAATGATGAGTTTTTCTGAGAAATCAGACTGCGAACATTTTTACCTTTTCAGTGGCATAACAGATGGTTTCCTCAGGATAAAACTGAGAAAACCATGTAGGTATGTGACGCACAGATTACGCGGAGAAAAGGTGAGACTTTGTAACCACTGCAGGTCTCACTAACAAAGTATTCTGGCCGCACAGCTGTTTGAAAAAATAAACAGCCATTTTGTTGTGTTTTTTAATAAACCAATACATCCACTCATACTGCAACAGATACTAGTGCCTTGGTGCAGTTAGAAATGGTAAATAAGTTAAATTTATCTCACGCTTTTCGCGTCAAAGCACTTGCTCGGGACCATGTCAACATGTGCAGCTAGAATTGAACCTACAACTTTGTGATTGAAAGACAACTGCTCCACCACTGAGCCACAGTCACACACACAGTTGAGCGACGTACTCCTTTAACAGCATTGGTATTGTGTACCGATGCTGGATACGGCATCTGTGAAACTAGACCAAAACAAACTGAGTTCCGAGCTGAGCATGCTAAGATTAGCAAGCTAGCACTAACATCCGCAGGTATTTATTGAGATTTTCAGGCACACCAGTTCCTCAGATGCATCAACCCTTATCAAGTTCTATCCAGAGGGGTATTCTTGCTCTTCAAGCATATTTACAACACCTGGTAAAAAAATACAATTGTGTTCAGGAGCATGAACTTTCACTGCAGGACTTCGTCAAATGTTTACCGCAGAAAGATAACAGTTATTTCTGCGTTGTGGCTCTGGTGGCTAACGGTACCACAAGGGACCGTCATGTCCGCCTAACTGTGACTACATTTGTTTGCTTTTGACTTAGTTTCTAAAGCACGAGTCGCATTTAAATGTAAGTGTTTATCTTGATGAGCCACATAACACCTCAGCCTTCCTGGCAACATTTTCCACAGCAGTTTTTGTATGAAAACATTATTAGGGTTTTGATAAAATGAAGCTTACTATATGGTTTTAGAATAGCACGGCTCAAAAAAAAATGATAGCTGACGTTTTCTCTGGTCCTCTGCAAAAATCACTACCTTGTGCTACCTGAGATCCATGTACTTATCTCACGTAAGTCTCAGTTATTTTGCCGCAGTGCAAAACGAAAAAATAACAAGGCTTTGAAAAGCAAAATAAATCTTATTATTCATAGTGAACCTTTGAAGTTTCACATCCAGTCTTGTGACCAGTTTCTATTTAAGTTGTATGTTGTCCACTAAGATATTTCTCGACACATTTTTTTTGTAACTAACTTTTAAGCCTTGAGCAAGTTTAAAATAAAAGTAGCATATTTCAAATTAGCATTTTATATGCTGCCATTTTTTTACAACAAATAATTTTACAATATATATTTTTTTACTTTATTATTTATATGTTGCATCATGCACACTAATTTAATCCTGTGCTATTTAAATAATGATAGCTACTCATTAGTTATTTTTAAATTTGTACAGTTTAGGTTGTTTTTTTATAGGTTTAAATGAAGCTTAAACTACAGTACACATCCAGCTCTATTCTTTGTTATGCTACTGAACTACTGAAATTAGAGGAGAAACAGACAGGGCTGAAAAAGTGCTGCAAAATACTGGCACGTTTAACGTGAAAGTCCACTGAATGCCAACTGACACGTCCACATTTCACACCTTCTTCAGTTATATTGAGGGGCTGTCCTTACCTGATCTGGAGAGTTTTCACTGGTGAAAACCCATGTCCCACTGGGTTCCACGGTGAGGTTCCAGCCAGGCGGGGTACTGCGGTCCAGGTTGGCCCGGGGGATGGTGGTCATACTCACGTGGCCAAGAGCGTACTCCTTCGGAAGAGTCGGGGGTCCCGTGTTCTTGATGTCCTCGTACAATTCTCCTTGGTCTGGGTAATCCTCTGATGGGTAGTCCTCCACAGGTAAAGGAGGCTAGCAAAAACAATGTACATTAAAACAATTTATTGCATTTTTTGAAGTTATTTGTCTTTTTAGTGAAAATTACACTGCAGGGTAAATTTGAACAAATTATCGAAGGAAGGCTGGACATTGTCAGAGACGAGATTAATCCGGAGTAAACCTAGTCGGAAAAAACACACTTGACATGCTTTTAAAATTTTTCAATCATAAACCTTCCTGTATTACATTTAGACTGGTCAACATAACGTAGTATACTATGAAGAGAAAAGAGAAGAATAAGGGTAATTTTTAATTCAATAATTTAGGGTTAGGGCTCAGATTCCAAATCTCGTCACAGATTCTCAGTTAGATTTATGTCAAGGCTTGACCGGACAATTGACGCAGAATATGCTTTGATGTAAAACATTTCAATGCAGCTCTGGCTGCATGTTTAAGGTTGTTGTTCTGCCTACACCACGGTCTCAAGTCTTTTTTTTTCGGCTTCAAACAGGAATGCTCTCACAGGAATGCTTTGTACTTTTCTCCATTCATCCTCCCATTGTCTCTGACGAGCTTTCTTGTCAGTGATGATGCTGCCAACGCCAATGTTTTACTGGAGAAATGGTGTGTAATGGCCACACCCAAGGCTGCACTACAGGTGAGTCAGTAACCCTCATGGCCTTTCCACTTTTCATGTTTTGTACATTTTCAGTACAAAATAAGAGTTTGTCATAAATGATTAGCGAGACGTTTAAATAGATTTGTTCTATTTCAGGTACATCTAGGGATTCCTGATCAGAAATGGAAACTTTTGACGTCTAAACAGAAATTTCAACAAGCGTGTAGGTTTTTCCATTTATCGCTCGTCAATTGCAGCAAGTGACACAAACTGTTTGTTCATACTTCGTGTTGAAATGTTTCAGCTTAACGCAGAGTCACCGAATAATGTCAGTTTCCTCAGTTACTGCTACGATCTTCATGTCAAGTCTTTGACTTTCAGAGCTGCACTGACTTCCAGGTTCTCTTCCTCTTTCTGCAACTCGTATGAAGTCATTCAAGGGCAAAAATTGGGTCACTTGCTTCTTGGAATGTGAAAGAAAAACAAACCCCCAAAACAAGTGAATTAATATGTTTACTGATGGGGTAAAAAATATTTCCGTATGATGACAAAATTCCTGTGAAATCTCAGGCTATTCAAAGATTAATACCGTCTCTTCTCGAAATCCAAATGAGGCCAAATGTTCTTTCAGGGAAACTATTTGGGACTACCGCTGAGCCTATTCTGTTCGGAGATAATGAATTAAGTCATGTCTGTTATGTAGGTGCAGGACATTTCATTCCATTAAGAGCAGACTGTATTTAGGTTCCCCCTGGGTGAAGCTAAAACTGGAGACAGAGGAAGCCTAAGTGGAGCAGCCAGGCTGTCTGTCCTTACCGGCTCGTCATCGCGAAACCTGTGCACGCTCATAGGCTCCATCGGAGAGGGGTAAAGGCTCTGCTGCTCAGGAGGGTCCCAGGATGTCTCCCCGGACATGTGGTTATAGAAGTAAGGCTGACCAGTGGTCTCATCCACCAGCTGCTCCCAGTCTGAGGCCCAGTCGGATTGAGGGGACGGTGGAGGGAAAGGAACCTCCGGAGGGAGTGGCTCAGGGTCTGTGGGGGAGTCTAAAAAGGGGTTGTCCCAGGTGGTGCTCCCCGTGTCGGGGTGGTAGTAGTATTCCTGTCCACTTTCTTGGTCAACATGAACCTCCCATCCCTCCTGTTTTAGGTAGGAAGGAGAGCAGGGCGAAGGGTCCGACGGGGGAGACTCTGAGATGCTTTGGCGAAGCTCTGCTACGTTGACGTACACTGCTGACCGGAGATTTTCATTCTGCACCTGAAGATGAGAAAGAACAATGCAATAAGAATAGAGAGTTGCTGACATCCGAACACATCTATTAGTGTTTCTACTGTAGACTAAGGAAAACCTGGCCTGTATCCACCTCTACCTGTTGAGTGCCAACAAGGTACTTTTCCAAGGGAAAGATATGAGACTTACTGCAGGGTGGCAAGGGGGCAATTACAGGGTACCTACAGGGAGTTTAACATTTTAGTGAGTAGTATGAGTAGTTAACAAAAGGTAAAACTAAATTGTAGTACTTAGTATGTTTTGCTGTAGTTTTTACATAAAGCCGTAAATAAAAACCAACGCAGGTGCCCTGCAAATACCCTGTAGGTATCCTGTCGTACCAAGTGGGCATCTGAATAAGAATCCTGTACTCATTATTTCCCAAAATTCCTCTCAAATATTCTTTAGATATCCTGCAGGCACAGTTTTTAGAACCATTTACATAACAGGATAGGTTAAACTCCCATTACATGCATGTACCCTATAGATATACTGTAATTACCCAGTAGATATCCCTGTGGGTATCTTGTATGCACCCTTCTGAAAACATGCAAGATATACCAAGTAAATTAAAATAAAGTTTAAAACAGGAAAAACTGTTGTAGGAAGTACCACACCCAAGCTTTAAGCTAAGCTGTCGTTTACCCTAAATCTGTCTTCTGCAACAAACTGAAACACAGGAAGTCTAACGCTGAAAAAACCCCCACAAACCTCTGGGGCGTTCCCTGCCGTGCCAATAATCAATAATGGAGCCCAGTTGCATTTACTTTGCAGTGTTGCACCCAGACTTCATCTTCTGATGTGAACCACTGTAAGCTATTGCCTGCCATAGAGCTCAAATTAAAAACGTGAACTGTGTAATCTGGTCTGCGTTTAATTATGTACTGGATTGAAAATAAAAGTTTAACAGCCACACAAACATGTGAGCGCGGGGCATTTTCAGTGGACTCTAACTGGGTTAAACTCCACCATAACAGTCACGGCATTAACTTCTGCGCCCCACTTTCGTCCGGCTACCTTTCACGCACAAGAGCTCGTCGGTGTTTTTCTTGCGTACACAAAACTACGCGTTCGGTTTCCTGACGAGAAAGGGAAGCTGCACGTAAACAGAGCTCCACATGGCAGGAACACGGCATGTAAAGTAGACTAAGCCTTCACAACTAATTTGCTTAAAGAATACCAATGAGAGTGACAGAGAGCGATGAAAGGCCGTCTCTGTCCTCTGTGCTGCTGAAACTGATCATCCCGATACATATGTGTCGTAGCTTCCATCAAAACACCCTCTTCTTGGCAACATCAAAAGCAAATGCCTTTTCCTCTTTAAGCTGATTTTCTTTTTCTCACCTTTGCTCCAGTGAGGCGCTTAATTCTCTGAGTAAAACTCCTGGGAATTATGGTCCTGCGCGCCCTTTCATTCGCCATCGTGAAGACAGCGCAGATAAAAGCTGTGACATGACTATTCTAGACTAAACTTTAACTAGACCTTGTGTCACAGTTAGACCTCTTGAGCTATATTTATCAAAACCTACGTGTGTGTGTGTTTCTGCGCAGTATATGCTGATCACTAGAATAAACATATCATGCTAAAAGGAGAAGTGTAGCAAAAGTTAGCACAGAGAAAAAGAACTTGTAGAGTATCAGAACTCAAAAAAAGAGGGAGAAAGGATGTATAAGCATCTGAAATATCCGTCACCTTCTATTTTTATTTACTGTTTTTAGGTCCGCTTTAGTTTTACTTTTATTTTTGAAAGAAAGACCGATCAAAGGGCATGCAAAGAAAAGTCCAGAAGAAAAACAGGCCTTGGGATTGTGTTCTCTTCCAAAAATGGGACTCGATAGTCAATAAAATAATGTTACAGGCTCTTCGAGTTTTTTTTTTTTTTGCATGTCTCCAACATTTGCATTCTCTTCTAGTTTGAATGAGCATTGATATATTGTTTTTCTGCTAGGAAATTTAAACATTTGTAGGATTACAAATTCACAGGAAGGTCTTTGTAAAATCCCTGGAAGCTGATTCCAGCTTCCAGCTTCCCTGGTTCCAAACAAGTCTGGATTAAAGGTTGTGTTTGGATATTTTGGGATTGTTTAAGAATGGCTGCATGCATCACTTGCTCTAGGAAACTATTACAGGCCAACATTTAGGGGCATTGAAGAGACAAGCACAGGAATTTTAAATTTTTATTTTTTATTAAAGGTGACACGTTATTAACTTCTGCTACTTGCCTCTTTGTTGATGTCAGACACATTTCATTTAGCTGCAAACTTATCAATAAATAGATTACAATTGGCCGCCACCCTCATTCCAACTCTGATGAGTCGCCATGAAATCTTTGTACCATCTCAAAAAGAGCGAGTCAGAGAAACAAGGTCATCTCCACAGTTTATTTGCTGCTTTTTTATTCAATAAAACAAACAAAATTCTGTGCAGGACACCCATTATTATAACAGATGGCTTGTCGTGGAGGAAAAGCTGCACAGCCAATGATTAGGGAAGCAGGCAGCTGATGGAGCTGACTGAATGAGGATGCATGGAATGTGGTGTGCTTGAACATAGCATAGCATAGCATAGCATAGCATAGCATAGCATAGCAGTTAGCAGACCACAGCTTCAAGCTAACCTGTAGGAAACAACTGCACATCAGCTTTGTCCTGCTAGTTTTTGCCCTTCAGATAACAGGATGGATTATTTACAGCGGGGAAAAACACCTACAGCATATAAAATAGTAAGAGTTTGTTATCCTGTGTGTTTCTGCTCGGAGCTTTCTGCGCAGCTGACAAAGAGATGGTTCTTCTGGGAATACATTATCTTAATGTTGTGGTGCATCTTTGAATTAAATGGAAGTAGTGGAGACTAAGCCGTCTACCACCGAGTAAAAATGATGGTTACCATTGAGTCTGGATGCGGCTGGCGGGGCAGACAAACAGGACGTAGAAATAAAAAAAAGAAATAAAAAAATGATTACGAACAAAGAAAAAGGAGCCCTTCTGCTCTTACACAACACTTGTTTTGATCCTATCACATTACAGACTTTGCCTCAGTCATTGATCAAAATGTAATCTCAAAACAATCGATGTGGATGGCCAGACAACTGACCTCAAAACAGATTGATTTCAAACAATGCGAAGCAGAAATGCAAGGATTGCCTCATCGATCCGTAAGAAAAATGATTGATCCCAAAGAACAATCATTTCCAAATGATATATTTGGTTACTATTTCTGCGTTATGTCTGCTTTAGATCAACACAAAGTAGTGCATAACTGTGAAATGCAAGGAAATGGATACATGGTTTTCTTTTTTGAAATATTCTATAAACATTCGTAGCCACAAAAGTTTAGTTTTCTTCCAGTACTGCCCTGTATTTAACTCCAGCCTACATTCTACATTTAGGTCAGAAGGTTCAGTGTTGATTTCCTCTAACTAGAGCACATTCTTCACATATTAGCTTTATTCTCTTGTGACAAACTGTACGTTGGACTTCTTTAGTACCATTTTACACAGGTGGACTCCTTTGGTTTACTTCTAGGGGCAATTGTTTTGCACTGGATTTTGTTCAGGGGTGAATGAGAAAAAGGGGCTGAACAGAAACGTATTGCGGCACTTTTTTATTTAAAATGCATGTCATTGTTGCTCATCTTTGAATGTCCCTGTGTTGATGAATCACCTGAAATCCCCCAAAATACAATCATCTTAGTGGTTGTAATGTGACAAAAACGGGAGAAGCTTCGAGATGAATCAATACTTGGAAAACCTGCTGTATCTACCTGACGTAGAAGTGAGTCCCCTGTCAGATTTCATGTCAGTCAATGATGTAATCTGTCATTTTAAGTCCCACCTATCTGAAGTCCTCAAGAAAACATACAACAAAACATGCATACGTCTCTCATTGTTTTCGTACTTCTGCAAGGGCTCTGGTTACTGTACATGACAGCAGTTATTGTGTGAGCTGATAATATCAGAATGTATTGCACCATGGTTCTAATGACCCCAATTTTGAAGCATGCAAAGAAAATCTGTCCTCTCCAACTACCTCTCTGTGTTTTGCTAAAGATCCAGCAAGCGCTGCCTGACAGTCAAGATCCACTGTAACTTTTTGAGCTGACGCTTGTCTTTTTCCCCCCGCCACCCTCAAGAACAGTCCAAAATTATAACCCACATGAAGTGTGATATGTCCAAAAAAAAGAATTCGAAATCAGAGCTAACCCACAGCCGTTTATGCTACAAACTGCTGCAATGACATCTGAGCACACTTACAAAGTGTCTCTCACATCCAGAGGAGCAAAAGAGCTACAGATTAAAGGCAACAGCTGCAAAGATAAGAGTACTGTGAGTTTATATTTACGCCACTTCAACATGTACAGGAAAAGACAAGTGCACAGGAGGCACGGTTCATTGAAACAGGAAGCAGCGCACTTGTCGAAGTGTTCGAACCAAGTAGCCAGTAGTAAAATTAGACATTTTAATTTTACAACGCGGTGGATGTAATCTCCTACCTGGGCAGCCACTGGCAGAGTCAAGCCCCGTTGGGCTTGATGACCTGTCCAAACCCTGGAGTACATCTCCACCATGTTTATCCGTTTCTAGCAACACGATCCATAGATCCAAACACGGAGAGACTCGGAACCAGCGAGCTAACTATTCAGCAGCCTTCAGTCGACCTGCGCTATGCCAGACTCCTAAGCACCCTCCTCATGCATGCAGCCTTCTCTCGCAGCGGCCGTGATAGTAGCAGCCCAGATAGAAAAGAGAACTGAGGTCTGTTACAATAAGCAGCAGGAAGGGACTGTGAGAGGGCTCGCCGATGTGGGTGTGTGTCACTGTTTGTGTGTGCTTAAATTCTTGTGCACAGGATAGGAGGGTAGAGGGTAACTGTCTGACTGAGCTAAAAAAAAAAAAAAACAGAGTCGGTAAAAAGTAGACAGGAAGAAAAAAAAGTTTTAGTAGGCAGAACAACATGAGCTCTGCGGGTCACTTCGACCTACTTCCTGTCTGTGTATATACATGACAAATAAAACGGAAATGACAGCAATGGAAACAAAGATTTTGGAGAAGGACAGCAAACACTTAGGAGAAGAAAAGAACAGCTTCTGGTGAGCTTTTAACCTTTCCTTGGGTGGATGACTCAGACAATAATGGAGAGAAAGGGGAAGCAATAATTTCTTACAATAAAGCTGGGAGCTGCCACGGCCGGGCCAATCTGAAAGTACTACAGAATTCAAACGCCAAACAGGAAACTGAGTGTTGGTTAGATTGCAAAATGCCCCAGCATGAAGCTTGTGGCCAATGTTTTGGAGGTTTCTGGGTTAGAGTTGGTTGCAAATGAGGTTTGAGGAGACATGGAGAAATATGACTTTTTTTTTTTTTATTTGGACAATTCCGGATAAGTGAATGAGTGAAAATGTGTAAAATTCAAGAAAAAAAAACACATCATATGTGCATATGTATCATTCCTTTAGAGATTTGTTTTTCTTTTGTTTTTAATTTGGGGCAATCCCATTAACTAACTTACAAAACAGCTACAGTTAACCTGAATTCAACACAACATAGTATGCAGCATAATGCGACAAAACCCAACACAAAACAATTTCACATGACACAGTACGGCACTTCACTATGCAACAGAACACATGTATATTTCACTTGGGATTTGTTTTTCAGTCTGGTCTCTCCCAATAAAGGCCATAGTTAAATAGATACATAGAACAAGCAATAGCAGTCTAAATTTGTATTTAACATTTCAGCTAAATACAATTTAGCTGAAATAGCATTTAGTAATTAGAGTTAAGCTTCAGATTAACTCTGGCGCTTTTGTCTTTGTTATCTTCTATACCTTCTACAAAAGAATTGGGGACAAAATGTGTTTTTTTTAATATCAAATTAGGTATAAGAGTCTTTTTTTGATTAAATAATTGAAGGTAAAGAAGGTGCCTTAACAACTATGAAAAATATGTCCTCTGAACATGAGTGATTAGTGGAGCAAAAATTTGTTTAAAAAAAGGAGCCAAAGGCAGCACAACCTTCAAAACCCAAGAGAACCATTGATTGAAGAATTAAAAGAAATATCACAAGAATTTCCTGGAGAGAAAATGCAAAGAAAAGAGAGATGACTCAAACTTCTTCCAGAGTACGGCATAAAAAAAGGGAAAAGAAGACTTTTTGTACAGCAAAGCTGAAGAATTTGCAGTAAAAGCTTTGCAAAGTACTTCTCGTCATTTTTCCAAGGCATGGTTTGAGGCGAAATTCCTTCAGTCAAGAACCTTAAACTCTGTGCCCTGAGCAAAGCATGAAGCAGCAATCCGCCTGATTACTTAACCACATTAGAACCCATCCAGTCCAACAATGGGGTCCCAAATTGGGGCCCAAATCACGCCACAGCACACAGTTGGGCTATTGAATCAAACTGGCTCCCTTCCTTCTTACATCACACTCATCCCGGTGTGGAATCCAGGATCCTGAAAATGCTCAGCCGCTTATCACCACCTTATCTTTGCTTTCCAGGTCAGGGCTGTATCCTGATGTGCAAAACTGACTGATGACAGATTTCGCCTTCTCCCACATTTTGTAGATGAAATGTATTTGTGTAGGAGGGGAAACGTTTCCGTACCGGTTGCCGCACAGCTCTCTGCTAAGAGGAAAACATGACTCCTTTTGGAGTATGTAGTTTGGGTTGCAAGCAAAAGATCACGCAGTATGCAAACGGACAGGAAACAGTTTGTCCACAGATTCTGGTTTCTGCTTCCTGGAACCTGCAATAATTACAGTAAACAGAAATCCCTTTGTGTTCAATGTAAAATGTACCAAACTACAGGAATATTGCAATCAAGCAGCTCACTACAGCTGCACTGTGTTTTTGTAAACTTATGAGATTCTAGAGCACATTACTAATCCACCATCTGATGACAACATTCAAGCTTTCTTTGGTATATTTTCACAGATTTTTTTTTTTTTTAGCCGATTTCTGTCAGATTTATGATTATGAAGGGATTGAAAGATCAGAGGTTAGATCATAACCTTTCTTATTTATTTATTTTCCTAATTAATAACCACAAATGGAACAAATTCAAGAGAAAATATAGCGCAACTGGTTCTTTGAAAGATGTTCTCCTTCTGACCCCAACAAAAAAAAAAAAAAGAAGGATTTACAAGAGTATCCTTATTTATGCATCTGAAAATAAAAATAAAAATAGAACATGTCTAACCCCCTTCTTATCTCTGGAAAATAATTTAATTTAACTTCATTTAAAATAAACCTTCTTTCACTCATCTTCCCCTCATTGGCTTCTTGTAGCTGTCACTCTGAGGGTAGCTCACTTCTCACTTTCTGCCACATTGAACCACAATATTATTTAGACAGATGAGACAAAAGTAGAAACAGACGTCATAATGCATAGCATTTAGTTTGCAAATCCATCTGTCCATAGTCTGTGCACTGTAAAACATTTGAAGGTGGTTTAATTTGAACATGAAAGTTCAAAGTACAGGAGAATTGTTTTTGTTTTAACTCAGAAATTAAAGTTCATGAAGCTGATTTGACGACAAAAGGCAAGTTGTCTAAATATTATTTTCTTTTAAGTTCATTGAAATTGCGAGTTTTATCTTAATGCTGCAATTTAGACCAAATAATCATTTCACAATATGGAAGAAAAAACTTCCCTAGCCTTGTTATAGAGCACACATTTCTCCATTATTTTCACTCTCAATATCAACTTAAAATAACTTATTTTACTTTAGAATAATTTAAATTCTTGTTTCAAATTGCATGAACAAAAGCTCACGCAATTTGATGAATTCTATTAAACATCACAATAGACTCTGCTCTGAAACATTTAGTGTGAACAGGACATCATCCTAAAGCTTTGCATTTATAATAACGCACAGGAGTCAGATCAATGTAACACACTCCCATCTCACTCACGGTGCAACAAAGTGCACAAAAAAAAAAAAATGCCACTAACCACACTGGGAACTAGTTCCCACTTCTTGCTAATACTTCTTTCATTGTTTTTAAGTGCTACCCTAAAATCTCTAGTTTATTCAACAGCAAAAAGTTAACCCAACTTACTATGTGCGTTTGTCTTTCGCAAACTCACAGATTTAGGTTCGAAATTTAAAACGCGGGACATTTATTTGACTTAAAGAGTGGAAGAGAGTAAGCACAACTAATTGAGGCTCAAACGTTTTACAGTGTACCCGCTTATCCTTGCTGGGTCGCAGTAACGTGGAGGCAGATTGGGGTTGGCGGTGCCCCGATTCCTATCTTCAGCGGTCGGTGGGGGGTAGCTTGTAAACAGCTAAACATGTCATTTCAGCGCCAAACCTAAAATTAATCGTCAGGCATGGTAGAGGAGAGGTGATGAGCTGAGACTGAACCATCGACGGGATCTCAACAGAATCTGAAACACAGCAGCTAAACTACAACAGCCCCAGTTAAATTCCAGTCTTAAACCAGACTGAAAGGCTCTGGATGGAGCCGAAGACAGCTGGACACAAATGAATACAATGAACTCTAGAAATATTCCTCAACAACAATGTAAAAGACTGAAAATATCATACAGAAAACAGTTACTTCAAGTAATTACTGCTGAAAAGTGGACTCGGGGGTCTCCCATGACTGCTGATGCAAAAAGTTGTCTTTCTCATCACTACAGAGAGTGAGCAAGGTTTTACAATCCTGTCTAAACTATATAGTAATTATATTTTTGAGACATAACTCTACTTGTGTCTAAGCTGCTGATCATTACAGGTGAGTCAGAGTTGACGGTGAAAATGCTGCTGTGAAGAGACTAAATCCTAAAGGACTGAAAAACAAGCAAGACGGGACGGAATAATGTCAATCCCATTTCACCAACATTTTCATTTTGTACCTGCAACCATGTAATCATTGCAAAGTAAGTAATTGATTAGAATAAGCTTAAACACACAGGTCATTTGTTTTTGTTACACCTCAGTAGCTTGTTAACAAAAATGGGAAATTGACCAATAACACAGCAGCAGAAAAATGCCTCTAGGCATGTCCCCGCCTTGGTGAAGATGTCTCAATAAAGTTCAAACTGTTCATTAGAATGAGGAACAAAGGGATTTAAGTGACTAATCTTTTTTCGATCTTACAGAAAATGGAAAAAAAAAAAACAAACAAAAAAGAACAGCGAGCGGGATCAAGGTAAACAGAATACCCTCTCTGAATGCACAACACATCAAGTCTGAATGAAAATCGTCTACAGCACAATGGGTGAGATTAACGTAAGCTGAGAACTGGAAAGTGACGCAGCATACTGCTCAGAGCGTCCTCAACGAAGTTCTTCCAGTTTCAATTCCCAGCCACAAGCTATAGGATTAATGCCTTCCCCTTCCCTCTCTGTTGACTAGTGTTGAATAGAGGCCCCTAACGCTGAAGAACAACAACTGGCTGGATGGGGCAAAGTCAGTCCAGACATGTTTGAATTTTAAGATATAAGTAATTAGACGACCAAACTCAATATTTCTTGTATTGTCAGATTTAAAACAAACAACAAAAATAAAATAAAATATGACAAGGAAGTACTACATATGACTCAAATGTCTGTTTTGATGACACCAAACGTGTTTCCTTGTCTGGTTGATGTTGATTTGCAGTCTGTTTTTGGAACGCTCCCTCTAATCAGACCACATGAGCTACAGCAATTATCATAATGCTAAAAATGACTACACATGTAAGAGGTTACACAGATCTTGTATTGTTCCTGTGGGGGTGGAGGGGGGGGGGAAGCCATTTGTAGTTCAAGAAGAAGAGTTCACCCCGCAAAAGACATGAAAAGTACCAGGAAGCTAGATACACATGCTCTTAAGATAAATGACTGACATGCGAGCTCTGCAATGAGACGTCTGACTGAGATGCTCACTCTACCTGTCGGTGCAGTTTCTCGGCATTTGATTTTTTTTGCCTTGTTTTAAGGAACAGGATGTATCAGCAGTGCCTCTCTGAGGTGATGCACCTTGACAGAAACCAGTTCCCAAGGGCCGGACTTGGAGGTCTGAAACATCAAATCATGCAACAGAGACGAGACGTTTTCACTAAACCTCATGTGCTAAAATCAATCAAACCTTGGACTCGACAAGTCTCTCAGCTTAAAAAAAAAAAAAAAAAAAAAAAGAAGATAAAGGAGCATATATGAGTCATTTCGACTCAAGTTTCATACAAAGCTCTACAACTCTCTTTTGCCTATACTTGCAAATTGAACGACACAAACTTGAATTACTACGCTTGCCCTTCGTATTACAGACCACCTAGCGACATACACGCCCTCCATAGCGAGTGACCTACATTGGGGCTAATTGCAAGTCCTGTTTATTACATATGCCCACACTCAGGCCAACTGGAAAGCTCTGAAAGCTCAAAAAGATCTGCGTCCTGGGAGTCAGGCCAGACTCCCCCGCCACCACATCACCATGGAGAGGCCCCACATCCATTGCGGGGGTGAGAATGGACTTCGGGGATCCTGGGCTCATTTATTTTGTACACCTCTCTACATTCATCTATGTAGAGAACCCAGATTTTTTAAATATCTTTGGTTTTGAGTACAGGAATTTAGCCAGATTGTTTAATCAAACTGAAACGTGCGAGGCCCTTAAATACAAAACTAGGAGAGGCTGGAGAGATGAACCTTGCGTTTCAACTATAGTATAGCCTTCCTTTGCAACAGGTGCAAAAACACAGAGACAGACGCGAAACTTACCCGAATGAGAGTCTTCGAGAAATCAAATCCAATGAGAGAAGAAGGAAAAACAAAAGAGTCAGATTCGTTCTGTCAGTTCGGTGTTCGAACTTGTTTCAGTGCCTCCCTGCACGAGTTTGATCATTTGATTCCCAGGATCGGCGGTGTTGCCGTGGGGGGAAAAAAAGCAGGTACAGTAGCAGCTGGAGGTCTGGGAGTGGCTCTCACCTTCTGGACTTAACTCTTTCCCTTCCCTCGCCGAGCTCACTCAACCTGTTTTTGTAACCTGTTCCTGCACGGCGTGAAGCGAGCGGCCGCCCCTCCCGCTCCCGCAGCTCTGCAGCTGACAGTGCAGGAAAATCAAATCAAAGTGCAGCCTGCATACGCACCGGGGCTGCTGGTAAATTCCTCACGGAAACAATCTGAGAAGACAGTGTGAACTTGAATCTTTGAATCTGCTGCCTTTACCGGAGAATTTCAGGAACACCTCTTTTTTTTTTTTTTTTTCCCAACCCCTTACACTCATTGAACTAGAGAGCCATTCATAGGCAAATGAGCTGGCACTGAAAACAAAACCCCAACTGCAAGAGGTGGTTCATCCCTAAATCTGACCACATCAAGATTCGGATCATACTGACATTAGAGAAATACACACTAGAGCCAATTGACAGGTTTGAAAAAAAACCTTCCAAAACCTTTTTTTTTTTTTTTTTAAATCTCACTAGATTGTGTGTAGGCTCTGTGCGTAGGCTCTATGTTTATGGTGCTCCGGCCACTTTTTTAGGTTAGCTGCATGCTTTTTCAAAGGCAGACAAAAATAGGGGACGCATAACATCACAAATTTCTGACTGAACCATAAAAGAAATTCTGATTTTATTTAATTTATTATTATGCAATTGAAAAGTTGTTTTACTTTATTTTATTTTATCAAAAAACTAAAACTTAAACCGCAAATTCTTTCAACAAAGAACATTTCACGTGTTGGTCCAGTCAAAGCCCAGACTTAAATCAAATTGAGAATTTGTGGTAACACTAGAAAACCATTCACAGATGCTCTCTGCAAAGAGGAACTGGCAAATATTTGCCATTCTAAGCTGATGACAACAGAGCTCAGAATCTGCAGCTGCAACTGCTGTGAAAGATGGTTCTAGTAGAAATGACTCAAAATGACTAAAAATAAATGCACATGATCAAAAACTCTGTAACCGTTTAACTGTTCTGCTTTACATTTAAGCACTGCTTTGTGTTAAAATCCAAATAAGATGCACTACTGAAGATAAAAGTTGCAACGAGAGAAAGTGTAAAAAGTTACAAGTAGCCTATATTAATGCTTTTGCACTCTGTTAGCAGGACCTGGTGGTGATGGATAGTCGTATTAGTCACCTCATATTCTGACACTAGTATTGGCAAAGAAATGTAATAGTGTAGTCAAGATGTGCCACAATACCTGTTTAAAGAGAAAACCACTAATTCAACATTTACTGAAAACTTTGGTTTGTTTCTATAAGATAAACTATATTTGTAAAATATGTATCGACACAATATGACAGCTTGTAGCGCATTGCATTACCCCAAAGAGTCTCAGTAAATTTAAATAAATTTAAAATTACTTTTATTACTTAAAAAAAATTGCAACAAATCATTTTTAAATGACATTTTTCCATATGTGTCCAAGAAAACTCCCTTCAGCTCGTATAACTGTTGACAAAAATTACTTGCTCTCTCAAAATCACTTGAGAGAGCAAACAAAATGAATCATCTGCTTGTATTAATAGTGAATTTATCAGAGAGTCCTAATTATGAAATAGTGAAACCGAGACTTGGATGCCACCGAGTTCTGTTTCTGCTTCTCGGAGTGGGAAGTGAAATGATGTGGGGTTAAATAAAATGTCGAAGTGGGATGAAATTTCATTTGTACCTCTTTCTCAGACAGAGAAAAAAGTGTTGTTTTGTACCGATAATAGTTATCAGACGTGTATGGAGATTTTCTATTTATTGGTATTTTTCACAATTACACATTTGTCGGGTCGTTACGCTCGGTTGCAAAATGTCTCTGTCAACACCGGAATTTCATATCCCGATTTAAAGATGCAAAATGTAGAATCTGTGTATTCTACTTTTGAAAAAAAAAAATAAAAAAAAATAATTTAAATTCTGCATTAATATTCTTATTCTGCCAGTTCTATACCCAGAAGTTTTAGATGTACAAACCAAAGATGCTTCATTTAAACATTGTATTAAGTTAGCTTGAATTGAAGTCAACTTTTATTTAAATTATTGTATTTTTATTTTCATTTGAAGACATAGCAACATTAAACGGATAATCCAAAGCCTTTATTCTGGTCGTCTAGCCTTATTTTAACCTGTAAGCCGTCGATCCTCCTTTAAAAGCAGCTTCTGCAGGCCCTTTGCAAATTATTCACAGCCTTTGGGCTTTTCCATATTGTGTCCTTATTTTACAGCCACAAAGGTTGAAAACACTTTACTGTGATTTTGTATGACAAACCAGCACAGACTGGATACATGTTTTCAAATCAAAATCAGTTGTGCATGCAAATTAAATGTACACCTAATTTGTAAAAATAAATAAATGAATAATAATTAAAAAAGAGAAAACCATGCATTGTATTCCTTCCTTTGCACACGTGTGGAGTGCTTTGAGTTGGTCTGTCATAAAACCCTAATAAAAGTTCTTGCAGGTTGAAATCATAATGTGACAAAAAAGGTAGGAAAGTTCAAGGGGAAATTTTATGCTGCACTGTACATACAAGCCCCGTGATTTTCCCCTCTGAAAGGAACTCATTTAATAATTTCTAAAAGCCTGAGGAAATTAAACTAGCTGGTGCTTTGATGAATAATATGCAATGAATTGCAACTAATTAGGAGGAGTTTTTGTTGCTTAGAATAATTTATTTGAAGCTTATTGGGATCGACAGCTTCTGCATAAATTTGAAATAAATGTTACAATGCAGACTACTAAAACAAACTCTCTATGTGTTGATTTGCTTATTATTAATTGTAGGACTTACTAAAGTGAAGTAATGCTTTAAGTTTGTTAAATTATACACTTAAGGGTCAACCATAAATAAGATGATTCCAAATACATTTAGATGAGCGTTTTTTTTTTTTTCTGTCTGTTTTTCTTTCGGAACTTCCTTCAAACAGAAACAATATGGCAGTCCCACCCCACATTGACAAGTAAAATTACGCCATCTGGTGGTCCAAAAAATGATGTTAATACAACAATCAGAGTCATTAATTGTGTGAAAACTTTACCTGCTCTGTTGTGAGAGAAGCCTGTTCTGCTGCCTGGTGAGAACTTTGGTGCTGCGGCGCCGACTCCTTGGGTGAGGACGCTGCGAGTTCAGGAGGCTCAGGAAAGGAGTCACAGTCAGTTACGCTTATCTCTGGAGTCATGTCATAGAAGTGTGGTGGAGGTAAAGGAAAATCCATTTCACATATGTCATGTGGAGGTAAATCCACATCTTTATCATTCGCAGAAGCCAGGGACTTCTCTCTGGACTTGTCCTGGTTTGTGTTTTTTCCCTGCTGCTTTTTGCCGCCATGCTGAGGTGTAGCATAAAGTTGTTGATCTTCAGATACTAATGGTTCTGGAGTGACTGATCCACGGCGTGATGAGTTAGGAGTCGCGAGCTTGTTTCTATCGTCCAAACTGTGAGCACGGTTCCTGGCTGCTGGTGCATCTTTCGAAGTTTCACTTGGCAAGTTGACCCACAGACCAAACGTGGAGAAACGATAGGTTTCTTTTGAATCATCCTGAACAGCTGGATGAGTCACTGTTTTTGTATCGAGTGACGTTCTCTTGGTCGTGTTCACGGCTTTGTTCTTCCCAGTCGCATCTGCCGGTTTACGTTTTGTCAAACTCTTTGGTGATTCTGTTTTTTTAGGGCCAGAAGAAGTCCCAGGAGGCGCAGAGACCTCCTTCACGTACTCGGCTGGGATATAGAAGGGTTTGGAGTCTTGGTCTTTGGAAACACGCCACCAATGATCATTGGTCTTGGAGACGAGGACGTACCTCTCGTTAGGTTTGATGCAGATGTGGCGGCCATCCTTCGCTTTGTACTCAAAGTCAAACTCCACCAACACGAACGCCATCTCCTCCTCCCTCCTGTGGAAGCTCAGTTACTTTGGTGGCAGCTCTAACATTTTGGAGCTGCAAAATAGAGGAAATGTGATGTTAGAATAAGTTTCAGAATGAAAATATCACCTAGTAGTACACAGTTCACTCTCCTACACTTCCACCTACCAAAACGAGTTTCTGTTTTTGCCCTGCTTTCACCTGACAATATGAACAACAACACACGACCTACGCTCTGGGGTTTGTTTATGTCACAGAACTTCCCCAGTTTGTAAAACTAAAAGCAGGCTACTAATATATTTTTAACTTTTCCATGTTTGTTTCAAGTCACAGCCACAAAATTCAATTCGTTTTAATGGGATTTTAAAACCATGTTTCCATCTGAGGCACTTATTGTAGCACTGGCTATAAGTTTACAGTTGTTGTAGTGTGCAGCCTCTACGGAGAGATTTTTAATTTTCTTTTTTAACACCTTAAAACAATACAAACAAGAATATGGTTCGGTACTACACAGTTGATTAGCCTATCACAATGCTGCTAAATGTGGGGTATCGGAGAAAATGTTGCTTTCACAGAGTCCTGTAAGGTCAGATGAGAGCAAAGAGGAACAGTTTGGCCAAAAATACAAAGAACCGCGTTTACTCAAAATCAACCAAAGCATATGTGCAAAAAAAAAACAAAACAAAAAAAAAAAACACTTCACACTAACTGTCAAATTTGGTGGTGAAAGTGTAACTATTTGAGCTTCTTCTGTAGCCACAGGACATGATCATCCATAGAGTTCTATGTAAAACAAAACCAACCACATAATGTGAGGCCGTCTGTCTTTCCACTGAAGCTTGGAGGAAACTGAATTAGGGAACAGGTCTAAGAGGGGCAGGAAAGGAGAGGCATCTTCAAGAGAGCTGTGCATAAACAAAGGTGTGCAATCCTCAATGAAGTGTTGCAATGTTGTAAACAACAAATATTACATAATTCCTTATAAAGCCTTTAAACCGAAACATTTACCCTCGGATTGACGACACAGTTTCACTACTTGTTGAGCGAACAAATATGCCAAAATTAGAATTGCAGGAAAAAACTAAAAATAAATTATCTTCTGAGGCCCTATCAGTCTGTAACATCACTGATGATGGCCTCACTTGATGCCATGCAAAAGTATTTACACCTCATTGGATATGAATACACTTGTCATGCTGAAAATTCAAACAAGGCATGGACTCAATATATTTTGAGGACTTCTTTGTGCTCGATCAACACCAAGTAGTGTATAACTGCATAGTCAAAGTAAAAGCAGACATGATAACTCCTGCCAAAGTTTGACTGTAACTGCAGTCATTTTTGCTTTATAAGGGATATTTACTGTTGTTTTGATTCGCTTTACATGTTCCTACACTTATAGCTTCACCTTTTTGGATGGTTTGTCTTTTTTTCCCTCTTACTTTTTTGGAGGATTCGTTTCTTGACTCGGTGCTTGATTTAATCTAAAGAATGCCGATTAACAAGGCAAGCCGAGATGGAAGATTCACTCTCCGTGCAAAGGAGATACACAGGAAGTCGCCTGCAAATGCAACCTTGAACCAAACTAACTAACAGACACAAAACAGCAGACTGTAAAGTGCTTGGCCACAAAACAGGAAGCCTGCACCAACCTTGGCTCGGCATCAGTGCGACGTCATCTGGCAATCTCAGTTTGTCTTTTTTTTCTCCCCCCTCTGCATTTAATTCATTAAACACTTGGCATATCCTGGGTGTTTTTACCACCCTCCTGAAGCAAAAACAGAGGCAGAAGTAACATTGTAGATGAAAAACAAGATCAACTAATATGAATAGTGTGAAAGTCCTTAAGAAAAAGAAGATACATTCAGAACAGCAAGTACTTTACAAAGAATTCTGACTCATTTTCAAAGATAATTCCTTCTAAAAATCCTTCTCAGTTTGACATATTAGTATCGTTTCACACGAGTCCCTCAGCAGTTGTCGCTTCAGTGAAGTGGAATAAAAAACAGAAAAAGGTTTCATTCTGGAATCTGAAGCTTTGAGGATTACTTGCATGTCTAATTGTCTCTACTTGCCTTCGGTTGCGATTTCTTTAAGTTTCCTTGTGATCAGATGAGTCACTGAAGGGGAAACAGCCACTCTGTCCAAACAAACTGAAATGTGGAGATGTGGAGTTGTAGAGCTTGAACCTGCTGCTCACAAGTGCTGTTTCTGCTCGACTGGCTGATTTCCTGTTCTGTGTGCCTTTACCGAAAGAGGCAAACTGTGAAACATCAGAGCTCTGAAAGCCACACGAAATGGGAAGTCTGACTTTACCCACACTTCCCAGTGAATACTTGGCATGTAAATTCTTTTTACGGCAGCGTGCTGACTTGGATTGAGCGGCATGCTGTTGAGTCAGTGTGACATAGCAAAAAATTAGCTTTTTTTTTTTTTTTTTTTATAGCAGAGCAGACGCCATAAAATTGTTGTGGTTGTTGAAACAGGAGTGAAAACTTAGTTTGTAATTCAGTAACAAGATAACAATTTTAAGCAATACCCAAAGGAAAACATAACTGAATATACTAGTGAGACTGCTAACTAATGGCACCAAAGATGTAAAATGTAGAAACCATTGAAAACTACATAAACCACATAAAACAATTCATGTCTGTTTATATCACAATTGAACTGTATGTCTACCTGTGTTGACGATCAAATCCGCCCTCTGCTGGAGGAGAACAGTCTTTGTTTTGAACTAAAACGATTTACATTCTGTGCTCTTAAAGTGCTTACTCCCTTAGAAGTTTGGTTTTGCTTTCTAGTCAAAAGTTTTGGTAAGCATATTTTAATATTAGACATAGATTTATTTGAGTAAATACAAAAAATGTTCACTAGGAACAGCAACAAATATAATTATTGATTATAAAAGGAAAACATGCCAAATAAATCAATATATTAGTTAAATAGAATATGTACAACAACCTCACACAAAAAGCCAAATAATATTTAGTGACTCTCTGTCATAAGGAATTTAAAATTATGACTGTCAATATCCTTAGTTCCCTTATTCCTTAAAACCAGGGTTGGCCCAGTAATAATCTTAAAAGGAAATAAAATATAAGCGACCCAGTTTTCAACCATATATTATCTGCCACTCACAATATGGCCACAGTAATAATTCATCCTTGTAAGTGCAACGAAAACCAATAGTTCTCTTAGAACAAAACTTTACGTCGTCTGCTGAGTTTGAGTAATTAATGATCAGTTTTTCATTTGACAGGAATAGGAGCCCTGCCATAGGCAGGGCATCAAAAAATTAGGTGAAACTCATGTTGTTCCTCTCCACGGAAATCTTTAGTAAAAGGCGAAAGATTTGTACGATCTGAAGAGAAACATGAGTGCATGATACTTAGAGGGCTCCTCGAGTCTTTATACTCCAGCATACAATTCACACTGACGGTAGCGATTAACCTAAACAGTCAACAACAAAAAAACAGAATTTAAACTTCAACATATTACAAGAAGCTGAAAAAAACGTCAAAAATATTTTAATATCACCACAGAATGCGCCAGAAAAGAGTTCTTATCTTAAATATTAACGTAAATAAACTGTACAACACATCGCGCAATGCATCATGGGTATCACTCCGCTTTCATCACAGCTACATAATAACAAAGTTCTGCTAGCTCATTAATAAAGCAAAATCAGCACGACTTATTCGAAAACCTAGAGGCGGACATGACGATTAAAACAAACTGAGAAAACGTTTATTTTATGATTGAAAACCTTTATAGACGGTTTCTAAAGTTAACGCATGCGCCGTATAGGAACTTAAAAACGAAAGATGATATCCGTGAATCGTGCATCTATGAGAAAAAGTGCGAAAAATAATGCCAAATTCTAGTATATTGCTGCACTATAATTCTAATACTTCTTAGGTTTATTTTATTCCGTCCGATTGACACCTATATTCTAGAACTGATGAAGCATCAGCAGAGAAATATTCACTCAAGATTTAAAAACGAATCTGTGCTATTATTTCAGCTAAATCTAGGACGATCATGGAGGAAGGGTAAATGAGAATAAATGCATTAAGGAGCAACTTCATCTATTCTTTTGTCTTTCTTGTACCTCAACTCCCTGCAAGAATCCCTTCTGACAGAATTTCAACTATCTGTTTCTGATTTTATGCAAGCCTTTTTCGGTTTACTTAGGCTTTTTGAGATTTTCGCACGTTTCTGCATTTCATATGAAATGTAGATTTTACTAGTTTCATTTTGGAAAAAAAAAAAACAGTGAAAAAGAAACATATAATGAACAGATAGTTTAACAAGATGTGCGAGAATAACAAAATGGCTAACCTTTTCCCCCTCTCTACTGTGTAAATCATTTAACAAGTGCAAAATTAAAGACTCCTAATACTGCTCTCTAAAGCAAAGTACACAATGAACAAAAATAAAACTACTTAAACTGAGTGAAACCTTTAACCCTATTTAATATTGGATGAACAGAATGGGCCTCTGAACATTATTTATATGGAGAAAAGACAAACAGACCAAAAACAAAACTTCTTGTGTAGAACATTTTTTATTACTTTGCCGAGTTAAAGTGGCACTATATCATGAGGCTCTGACTGAAATTAAACAGATGCAGTTCATTTTCAGTTTTGTGACAAAAGAAAAAGACAATTAAATACAACATAATGAACATTACATTACACAGATGACAAAGCAAGAACATATCCAGTGCTAGAAAAATTTACAGAATAAGTTTCTGGCAGGACATTTTGAGTAGTAAACATTTTAAATTAGCTGTGTTGGACTGCTGGTTTTATGCTGCATCAATGGCACTCTGAATTCAGTCCAGTTATACTTCAGTGTCCGTTTTCTCAACACTTCACTTGTAGAGCCAGTGTAAAACAGGCTCTCCTGATTTGGATTAACAAGCTGATATTATGGATTATTACTGAGCATCTTGGTCCACAAACCCTAGAAGGATTGATTGGCTTAATGTTAGCATTTGGTCTTCCATTTAAATACAAATATAATCTGAATTCCAATATCAAAAATAAGGCATAGTTCAGTAAAAAAAAAATGCTTCCCTTGTCTGATTTTTTACTGTACAAAAAAAAAAAAAAATTCTGTAAATGTTCAGAATTTCACGATGAAGGCTGCAGAGTGAAGACGCGGCAGCTTTTTGCTATTTAAGACATCCCAGAAACATAAAAACGGTTATTTAAAAAGTGTCTTTGTGCAGCTCCGTGCGTTTGCTTTCTTTTAGTTTAAATGGCCTTGACGTCGATGAGACTACCATGCTGGGTCCCCTGCCGCAGGGTCTTGATTCCCTGCAGCTTTCGGCCGTGAAGAGTGAAGCGAGACCAGGTGGCCAGCTGGAGCAGGGCACAGGTGATAGGCACAAACACCAACATGTAGAAACAGCCCAGACGGAGAGGCGGAGTCCCTGAGTCGGATGCAGACACAGAATCCTTCACAGGTGTCCTCTGGAAAATATCATAACCTGGGGGAGGAGAAACCCAGAGTTGAGGAAAACAATCCCTTTGGTGTCAACAAAGTGCAAATCTCAATCTGAGAATGTTCAGAAATTCTGGAAAGATCTTTTAAAATACAAGAAAGAAAGAAAAAACCAAACAAAATGGCTGCATTATAGTTAAACTTGTATCCTTGTTTAAGTAAGAAGTATTTAATGAAATTATTTTTGTTACTTTTAACAAAGCTGACTTGCTAAAGTTCTGAATATTTGTAAGTATATGCTCAATATTAGAGAGTTAATGACATTCATCTTCTTTACTGCATCATTGCTACTTGTATTCAGGATTTGAAGTAGCAATTACAAGATTACAGATCAATTTGACCTTATTAATTGCTAAAACAACTAAAACTTATACGTACTTGGGTGTTGGAACAGGACATTGATCTCAAACTCAAACAAAACAGGTTTTTAAATTGAATAAAGCAGACTATGACTAAGCTTCCTTGTGGAAAATGTAAGCTTAAAACCCCAATTTAAATCAGAAAACCAACCCATCTAGTAAATCCGCAAGAATAAACGGTAAATAAATATCTGGCCAGGATGTATACGCATTTCTCTTTTTAAAGTTGCTGAGTAAATATTCCACCCTGGAAAAAGAATGGTTCAAATTAAAAAATAAAACTTAATCAAATAAAAAGCCCCAAAGATGAATCTAGTTTTCCCAAAAGCTGTATGTAAAATGCTTTCGAGGAAGCGTGCGTACCTGTGTAAACGCAGAGCAGCCAGGTGCCGATGAGTGGGGCGAATGTCTGGCCCGGTTTGGTCAACAGGTTGACCATCCCAAAGAGGAGGGCCGAGGCGGCCTGCTGACGTCTGTTCACCACGTAGTCCTCGTCGACCAGATCGGAAATGACCAGCTTCAGCAGCTTGCAGGTGCCCTCTGTGAACACCCGGTTACTGAAACGAAGAGGCGGACGGTTAGTGACCTGGCGGGAATCCTTTAGGTGCGAACAGCACAGGTCAATCTTTCCTGGCGTGTGCAGCTTTCAAAAATGTGAAAACCAAAAACAAGCAGAGCAGAGAAAAAGCAGAAACTGTCAACGGTCAACTGTCGGCCATACCTAGCTATGAAGATGCACAGCAGATAAATGTGGTCAGCCCCTGCAAGCAGCATAACCACACTAAGTCCCAGTTTGAGCATAAACAGCCAGCGGATAACCTGGTAAACGCCGTAACGCCGGCACAGTGTCAGGAAATACAAGTTGTTGAGGTGGGGGGCAACGTAAGAGATCCCTGTGAGGGAGCAGAAGCAGAGCTGCATCAAAGAAAAAAATACAAACTGTGCAAAGAAACAGAAAAAATGATAATGTGCTCGGTTTTAACCACAGCTGAGGTAGAAGCTCTCTAACAGCACCAACTAAAACAGGCATGCCGAAGTGAGAAATAAAAATGCAACATTTTTTATTAGGTTTTAATATGACAGACCAACACAAAGTGGTTCATAATCAAAAAGAGGGAAAGATTTTCTTCTGAAAAGAGTGTGCTTTAATATTGAGCAGCACCTGAGCAAATACTCTGAACCATCCACTGCTGCAGCTGGAAGTACTTTGAGGTAAGTCTTCCACCAGCTTTGCACATGTAAAGACTGACATTTTTAAGATTTTTTATCTTTTCTTTTTTTTTTTTTTGCAAAATACCTGACCTTAGTCTGATTTAACTCAGATGGATTTAGGTTTGGTCTTTCACTGAAGATTCTAGCACGTCACATATATAGGCCTGTCACCAGAACAAATTTTACTAGACAATAAATTGTCCCAGAAATTATAGCAATAAATGATGGTATTGTTGTTTTGAGACAAATTCCAAGTAAAATTATGGTAACAATGGCACAATAATGCAAGAACACATACTTAAGGATCGATAAACTTTAAACTGTAATATACATTTAAAATTATTGAGTTTCTTTTAATTGATCATGTGATTAATTGACTTATTGTTTATTGTGACAGGCCTACACACATAACATATGCTTTGCAGTGTGTTTAGGGTGGCTGTCCTGCTAGTCTTAAATCTTCAGTCTTAAACAGTTTTCTTCAATAAGTGCCCTTGACTGCATTAATCTCTATTCAGCCATCTTCCCATTAAATGCGACCATTTTTCCCCTCTGCAGTGATTTCACACCTCAACTAATGCAAAGAAAACAAGTTCATATTCATTTAGAAACAATAATGCTAATGTTTTAACTCAGGAAGAGTTCAGAAATCAATATTTGATGGAATAACCATGAAGGTTTTCAATGCTGGGTTCAGTGCAGTGGTTTCAGAGCTGTATAGATGGAAAAAGTTTTTAAAAACAAAGTAGAATTTTCCTTCTTCTTCACATTCATGAACCACTTTGCGTTAACACATAAAACCCACCGATGCATTTTATGGTTGTTGCATGTCAAAAAAACATTTAAAAAAAATAATAGTTCAGGGGGTCCAATACATTTGCAAGACACTGTAGGAAATAACAAAAGTACCACACGGTGAGTGTATTAAATTTAGTCATGGCCTTAAAAGAATTCATGTTTACTGCTTTCTGATTTTTTTTTATGCTCTTGGTGTGGAAGATTTTTCTGTGAAATCCTACCGAGCAGGATTGAACCTGTAGAGGCAGAAATGTTATCAGACAAGAGATGTTCCAGGAAAAAAGGAAAAAAGTTGTTTTTTAAATGGCAGGGAAACCCCTGCAAAAAAAAAAAAAAAAAAAATCAGACAAAAAGATCAAATGTATATGATTTGAAAGTAAATATAATATTCCATTTGTACTGTAGAACTGAAAATATGTAGAAATATTTAACATGATTTTGAACAAAGTCCTTACAATAATTTGGGATTCGATTAAAAAAATAAAAATAAAATCAGAAATTTTCCCTCACGCTGTAGAAGTTCGTTTATTATGCTGATAGATTAAATAGTCAAAGAAAAAAATATTTACACCTTCATACAAAACTCATTTTAAGTATTTACTATTGTTGATATTTTTACCTTTACTATCATCTCACCTGGATAAGATTCATGGACACAAACCACATGAAGTTTCTGTGCTTGGAGAGCTGCTTCAGATACTGGCCAATAGTGATGGGTTTCTCTGTTTGAGTAAATGGAGCGTGACCGACACTCAGCCTGGATCCAGACACAAGAACACATATTATTGTAAAGGACAAAACAAAACAAACAAAAAACAGAGATATCGTTCCAAACTTAAAGACACTTTAAATGTCCGTACTCCTTCAGTGTTGACGCCTCATCTAGCTTTGAGCGGATCTCCTTGCTGAAACGCTGCTGCAGCAGCCGAGACACAACGAAAAAGCCCAGGACGGAAAAAGCTGCCAGAGTCACGCAGAACACACGGAAGGAGTAGAAATCCTCCTTGTCCCAGACGGAGTAGGAGAGGAAAACAGAGACGGAGCCCAACGCGCTGAACACCGAGCAGTGGAAGTTGAGGCGCGTGCGGTCGGCGGCCGACACGGCGAGGTCGGCCAGCAGGGCGCTGTGGTGGAGGTCCACCATGGTGAGGAAGCCGTCGTACAGACACAGGCACAGCAGGAACTGCAGGCCTGGCCTGGCCCACGCCACCCAGAAGGCCAGGAAGGACAGGGCGAAGAGAGGGCCATTCGTAGAAAGGGCCTTCAGGCGCTTCAGCACCACCTCTGGCGATGTGATCTGAGAGCCTGACCTGGGTGGAAAACACACGCCGTGTGAGAAATCTGCAGAAACAAAGGCTGCGATCTCTTCTCGCTCTCCTTCCTACAAAAAAACACTTAAGATTTGAATAAGTTAAAGTCTAAGTCAGCAACAGCAAACAAAACATATTTATAAAAGCGTGAATAAATACTGAATATCCTGGAGAATGTACACTCTTTGTTTAAACTTTTTTTTTTTTTTCACCACTCACTGAATAAACATAACTGGTTTGCAATATGACAGAAATGTAAACACAGGTGGCAGACTGTTTGACGCGATCAACTGGTTTTCCTGTCAACGTGGCGGACAAGGCCACATGTCCGACAGTCAGACGTTGGCATCGGCTGCGTGGGAAGCGGCGGCATTTTTTGTGTTGACTGGAAAGTCAGGAAAAACAGGAACACGACTTGTTATATTCGTGATCATTTTGCACCAAGTCAAGTTCAGATATTTTTCTTAAAGAAAATGGGATCATTTTCCTGGGGCTTCCAACGGTTTTTGTTGCCAAACTTATAGAATGAAAACTAATGTTTAAGCTTGTCAATCGCCAGCAATGCAGCCTAGAGAGCAGAAAAATGCTAATTCTGATTTATTATTTACTTTTGTTCATGTTTAAAATAATTTTATTTTCACTCTTTAGGGTGATGCTCTTATCCTTTCTGCATTTGTCAAGACAACATAAATCTAATTCATTGGTGTTCTTTAAAGTAACTTTATGTTTTTGTGAAGCCATCATTAATGCATTATTTGCTACAAATTATCAATGTTGTTGCGCTTTAGGCATAAAAGAAATCCTTGTTTAAAAAGGGAATTGAGTTATTCTTTTATTTTCCCCTTTAATGTATTTCAAATATTGTATAAAAATGCTTAAGGGAGTAAATGAAAAATCTGCAAACTGTGCCAATTAGTTCATCCGATTAATCATGAGAATAACCGATAAAATAATCTATTAGCAATGCTTAAACTTTGGTTTAGGACGGCATTAAACGAAAAGTCACGAAGATGACGTGCACAATTACGCCAGGCTTCGTTTTCGCTGTGATCTGTTGAGTCACAAAAAGACCAGCAGGTAAATATTCTGCAGGGGAAGAATGTTTAAAACAAGAGATGCAGAGGCTTACTGAGGAGAGCTGAGGAAGGCGTGGTCACTCAGCCAGCCGAAGAGAGGGTCATTCAGACTGTTCCAGATAAGGAATACAGTCTGTGGAGCAGAATAACAAGAAGATAATTAGACATAAAGCAAATGGACATCAGATCAAAACGACCTCAGAAAACCTTTTAATCAATTTGTATAATAAACTGAACTTTGCTAGATAAGTCAATAAGAAGAATAAATCTAGTGGAATCCATTCGCTTGACTTTGAATCTTTCTGTATAATTGCATTGAATGAACATTTCTTTTGTAAAGTCCTTTGTGACAACATTTGTTATGTACTGGTGCTACATAACAAAAAAAAAATAAAAAACCTGAATTGAACAATTTCCTGTCAACTTCACTTTGGTTTCTCCATTTACCGTACTCACCTCTCCCACCCAGAAGGAGATTTTATCGATCTTGTAGATGGACACAAACGTCTCCACGTAATAAAGCAGGAACACATTGTGGAGAATGGACGTAAAAAGGGCCAGTGAGCCGTAGAGCACTGCGGTGGAGAAGACACTCTGCCAGAAGCCCCAGACGCTCCTGCCCATGCTTTTCTCTCAGGTCCTTTCTCTGAGGTAAGCTGTGATCGTCATTGCCTGGACGACCCACCTTCACAGAAACATATCCTGACAAAAAAAAAAAAAAAAAAAAAAAGAAAAATCCAGTGTTAAATACATTTAAGTTTATTTTATTTTTTTTTACATTGTTGCAGTTCTGTAATTAGCAGGAGAGAAAATGAAATCTCTAAATTGTTTTTTTTTATAATAATGCATTAATTAAACAAAAAAAAACATCTAATCATTCTTGGTTCATATTCATGTGAAGTGAAAAATTTTTTTATTAATGCTTTCCTACAGGTTTCAAAAGTAGAAAAAAGTGAAAAGTGATATCTATTCATTTCCTTTTTTAATCTCATACTATTACATACAACCCCTCCAAAAAAAAAAAACAAAACAAAAAAAAAAACCCCTCAGAGCAGCTACATCTAAACTCAGAAAATTAATAATACGACTGGCTCCGTCTTCAGACTACAGGAATGCTGTTGGCAAAGCAGCGGGACTGCAAGTGCTCATTAAGGTTTGTTTAGCTGTGAACAACTTTTTCTTTCTCTCTGGGCAGATCCACGGCCCGCTGTGTTTCGCTTGAGTTCGTGTTTGAACCACGGGCTCTATAAAAAGCTGCCCCACTTCCCGGTGAAGAAATAAAAGTGAAGTCACACGACTGTTGCCGGACAAGTAATTTTTGCTGCATCGGTTTGCCCTTCGGCCTCATATTTAACGCTGAACTATGAACGTTCAACACAATTAAACAGTAACAGCTACTGGGAAAAGTTGAGGGCTGCATCTCAACTTTTGTCACTGCTTTCCTTCACTGAAAGCAAGAGAAACCTTATTCCAAACCATGAATGCAAATCCTACCCAGCCGCGTTTATTTCTGAGCCTTTTTTCACTCCCCCTTTGCCGACTCAAGGTGCTCTTCTCACTCTTAGGGAAAGAATTCACATAAGTACCGGCAGGTTTATTTCTCACCCCACACTTAGGCACCACAAGCGCAAACCTGTCTGCATCTGAAAACCTCTCGTCAAACCTCGAGCGCAAAACGTCTTCGACGGCCGAAAGCGACCGCGTTTCAACGTGCGATGTGGCGTACTCTTGTCCGGGTAAACAACAGAGCGGTGTTGAAGCACGGCCCTGAACCGTTAGATTCGGATCAGCGAGATAACAAGGGGAACGAAAAAGCTCCGCGTTATCAGATCTCGGCTAGGTCGTATCACGTCTAAAACGTGGCCGCGTCGTGTCAAATCGGTCTGCAGGAAAAAAAAAAACCCACAAAACAAGACAACATCTACAAACATCCCACTGAAGTGCAACAAAGCAGGAGATGCTTTTTAACCTGCGCGCAGGTCTCTTTGTTTCGACGGCAAAGATACACCTGCTGCTCACTCTGAAAGCCAAGAAGCAGGAGCTGATGAGGCCTGATCTTTGAACTCCAGGTTCTCCACATTTTCAAACATCAAACTTTTTTTCGAATTACAACTTACAGCCAATATCTGAACTCAGGCTTTTTTCATCTGCCTTTTTTTTTTTTTCAAATCCCAGACAGTAAGGAGGGACAGAAGGATTTACCGATGGTTTGATGAATAGATTGGATGGGCAAATTGTTCGATGGGAAAGACGTCATCCCAGAGGGAGGATTGCTATTCAAATACCTCCTTCACATGCGGTTACTTGTGTTGCCTGATTTTTGTGCCTCCTATGATGTCGTCACTCCAAATGAACACAAAGCTAAATTAGCTGGGGACGTTTTTGTGGCATTTTTAAAAATTGTGTATGTTGTCAATCCATATATATATATATATTTGTTTGTTTTACTCAGGGAACATTAAAGAGGAAATCAAATTGCATCTTAAACTGCATTCTTCAACTAAACAAGAAGAATTTAATTTGTAACATTGTGAAAAAAATAAAATCGAGAAGTAATGTTGCACTTTCTAAATCTTTCCAAACTCTTGTTTTTTTTTTTTTTTTTTTTTTTTTTTTGTTTTTTAAAAATTTAAATTTTTTAAAATAATAACACAA
>NW_015116183.1:45703-48280 GCF_001443285.1 Poecilia latipinna
AAATTTGAAAAAAAAAAAAAACGGAAAATAAGTTTCCCTTTTTTAAATTCTTCCAAACCTTTTTTTTTTTTTTTTTTTTTTTTTTTTTGCTTTTAGAAAGCTCTGAAGTTTGATAAATACTAATCCTAAAAATAATATCGAGCTGTATGTAACTGCCTAAATAGTATTCCGGTCTGAATCTTGATTTTTCAAACCATGAAAAAAAAAAGAGCAATTATGAAATTGACTTCCAATTTTCAGAGATTTGGCTTAGAGCCACTTTACTGCTTGTCTGGCATCCGAACTAAATTACACCAGCTCCATTAAAAAATCTGTAACTCTTGGACTGCTCAGTACAGATTGGGCTATCTGGCTGTAACCGCAGATCTTTAATAGAACAGAAATATCCTTTATCGTCCCACTGTAGGAAACAGAAGCAATGCAAATTGAAGTATGAATATTCAAACCTAGATAAAAAAAATAAGAATAAAATCGAAAAACACAACCATAAAAATGAGACTGTCAGTAAATGGAAATTTTGAAAATTTTAAATACACATGTATTAAACACATGTAGTGTTGTCAGTACTTTAAAGTTGGTTATAAAAAGTGACACTTTCTGATTTATAATTTTCTTATTTTTGTGCCATATAGATTATGTTATAGTTAACGCTATATCTGTGCTTTATTAACACACTTGATTTTCTTTGTGACATTACGACACTTGTCTTTGCTGGTAAAGACAATTGTCCTGTAAAACAAAGTATTACAGGTGGTCTACAATAACGCTTACAATGAAAGAGGAAACCAGATTCATTTGTAACACTTTTGTTCTCGAAAAGCTACAGATTCCCACAGTAACAACCTGCCTGGCTCACTAACTCCACTGTTGTTCTCATACTAAACTGATTAATACTGAAACCACCACATCACTTCAAAAGTTAATAACAGCTGACTCGTTCCGTAAGGCTATCGATAATCAGTTTGTTTGCCGTTCTGCTAATCTATAGCACTAGCTAGTTGTATTAGTAGCTGCTAGCATTAGCTACCTAGTTAACCTCACCCGGGCAGCTTATCTGTAAGTAAACACAACCACCGCCTCCAACAGTGCTAAGAAATAAGAAAATACGTGTTGCGTACCGACTAAAGAAGCTGTCAGGTATCCAGACCGAACACACCGAGATCGTATCGACACCGGGGGAAGCAGCTGCTTCTTCTCAGAACCAGACAGTCCACGTCATGACCATTCACTGTTATCGGTGGGTTACTCACGCCAGTGACGACTGTAGTGGATTACTGAAGGGGTTTCCCAACGAACAGATGGGATCCGCAGCGCCCCCAGCTGGCAAGCACTAATTATGACAATACATTTAAAAAAAACAAAACAAACTGTATTATATGTAATGCGTCAAAGATTCTCAAGATGGTGCTGTTTCACAAGCCTTGTCTCTATTTGCAGGAACAACTCAATAAAAAAAACAACCCAACCATAACCCCTCTCTCCCCCCCGAAAAACAATAAAGTACTGTATTCGGTATTTAACTTCAAAACACATGTATTGATTACAAGCAGAGTAAAATATTTCAAGTTGTTTTATTTTTCTGATAAATTTGATGATTGCCACTTACACTTAATAATAATAATAATCAAAATAAGAAAATTAGGATATTATGTAAAACTAATAAACAGGGATTTTTAATCGACCTGTTGAGAGGCTAGTTCATGTACTTAATAATTACATTGTGGTTCTGCTGAGGTGTTCATTAAGCACAGGTTGTCTTCCTTAAGGTTAAGGCTTAAGGTTGTCTTCCTTAAGCCTGTCTGAATTGTTGTCTCTGTTGTCTCTGATCTTCTTCTTGATAACGCTCCATAAATTATCGGTGGGGTTCACACCAGGTTGTACATATTTCTGAACTGTATGACTTTGGGGAAAATTATCTAATTAACTGATACTTTTTAAGTTATACAGAGGCAATGTTGAATTTTACAAGAATAAGCTTGATAAAAGTACAAATAAACTGTTTACATAGGCTGGTCACTCGATAGATGTTAGATCCATTTTTCAAAGTCTGAACTGGAACTTGGCTTAGTTGAGTCTGACGTTATTCAGTCCAAGGCATCCTCTTGAATGGACTTTATAGAGCTAAATACAAATGCACTTTTCCTTTTTTCGCTCTTGTTTTAATTCTTATAATCACTCTCCTTCCATGTCATCTTATACACTCCTTTATGTTTGTGTATCAGATAAAATCCCAATAAAATATAGTGATGTTTCTTAATGTGGAATAAGCGTGAAAAAAAGTTCAGAACGTAAGAAATAGGTGAGTGCTGGCGAAGGGACTGGAAGCCTATGCTATTTAGATTGAGCAAACATTTGATTGTTTTGACTGTGAAAGCGTGTAAAAACTTCAGCGCCGAAATCCAGTCCCATCAGAACGTGTGAAATAAATTCCCTGTTCTCGTCAGCAAGCAAGAGGCACAGACTCCCCATGGACTGCACATGCATTAAAGCTATATAAGGGAAAAGTTATATAACTGATAAGATTATTATTATTATTATTATTATTATTATTATTATTATTATTATTATTATTATTAT
>NW_015116183.1:52456-87995 GCF_001443285.1 Poecilia latipinna
ATATATATATATATAAAAGAAAACCCCAGTCAAAGTGTAGACCTAAAGCCAACTGGGAATCTTTGGGAAAACTTTAGAACTGATGTAACTGTACGCACTTTATCAGATTTGGTGAAACCTGAGTCATGTTGCAAAGAAGAATATGTACAAATCTCAACCCATAGATGTGCAAAGCTGGTTGATATATACCTAAGAAGACCTGCAGCTGAAAATGCAGCAAACGGTGGTTAATTAATACTAACTCAAGGGGGCCCTGATTAAAATGTGCACATCAAAGTTCAGATTTATTTCCTCTCATTCCTCTCCACTTTACAGTTATGTTATCGTTGATGTTGCTCAGTCACATGAAATCCCAATGCAGAAGTGTGTGGTTGTAACATGACAAAATGAAAAAGAAAAAAAAAACTTACTGAAGTAAGCAGAAGTACTTAATAACAGTGATGCATGGTAATCTAAAGGGATTTGAAAGTAAAAGATAAATTTGAATAATTTTTATTCAAATAAAATTTATTTTTGGGACATCACAAAGAGAGAAGTGTGTGCAGCGTGAGAAGGCTATTGTACGTTTTATTTTTTTACCCCCCAAATTGCAGGATGGGTTTTTCTACTTAATTTAATTTGCAAATAAGTAGAAGATGAAAGCAAATAATTCCGAATCTACTCTGTACTCTTACCTGGAGGATGTTTATACTTTTCAACTTTTGTAAATGTAAAAATCCTTCCATATAAGAGATTGACTTGTGCTGATTCGTGTCGAAACATTTGGTTAGAGTTGCTGTAAGCAAAAGAGTGTTACATGTTTATACTAATAATAGAGTTTTAACAATAACCAACAATAACAACCAAAAAAAAAAAAAAAATTCATTACAATATTGTTGACGCAAGAGGGATTCATGAGGAAGTGGATTTTTCAATTTAACAAACACACTAAGTCAGCCTGAGCTTCATTAACACTTTAGCAGTACCACAGACGTATGTGCTGCATTGACGCAGTAATTCAAGCAAAATGACCCCACGTATTGAATGCATGTACATACTTTTCAGTTGATCCTATGCATTTACTGTGAACATGTTGTAATTTTCTGAGAAATTGCACTTTTTTAATATAACTCCTAAAACAACTTTTTGATAGTGTTATTAGTTACCGAGTTGTTGCAAAGCAAACTCTTTATGTTTATATCTTTCATACAGTGCTGGTGGCCCACAGAGTGCACCCACTTTTTCTGCTGTCACAGTGCAAGTAATCACATTTGTGGGATTTACCACACTGCACGCTACATAACTGAATAAAAGCACAAAAAGTCTGCAGGTGAGCTTTTCATTTCTGCAAGACAAGCTCCCTTGTTTTGTTGATCTCCGGCGGGAACGTCAGGTGTTCTGAAGAACGTCTTGCTGCGGCTGTTTGAAGTGAGGTTTCACCAAAGCCTTGTCAACTCCTCGTGCTCTGAAGACAATTTATTTTAGAGCATTTGCTGGAAATAAAGCGGCAGGGACCAACTACCACCGAAATTAGGTCAAAGTGTCCCTGTAGATTCGTTCAGCTCCGCAAATTAGCAAACAGGAAAGAAACTGCGTAAAATGCATTCGAGCCATCCTGCGCTGCTTTTGTTTGATTACTCTTTCCTGCCGCCACACGCGTCACATTGTTTGTGTGATTTCCATCAAGGCAGATGTGTTTGCATTTTACCTCGTGGCGTTATCATGCAACACACTGCTGTCAGGCGCTTTGCCAACAGAACACACAATACCCTTGCAGAAGTGTTGAGAAATTGGTGTGCTTTGTCGTGTGCTGGAGCAGCTGATGGGAAAAACCTCAAGAAAACAGCTTGCTGTCAGTGTTTAGTTACCACAGGTTTCCCTGACTGTGGTGTGATGTTTGGCCTTGTCATCAAACCAAAGTCACGTTGGTTTCATTTTGCATGCAATGTCAAAGGGATGCAACTCTGACGTTTACATATCGAAGTGTGTTTACGGGTCTTGAAGAGCCGTAATGCAGATGTGTGAAAAAGCTTTTGGCCATACAAGGAGGTGTATGAAGGAGATAAAAGATAAAAAAATATTCCCAGCTGAATATGAAGTAGCCATTTTAAGATGCAAAGATGTGTAAAATTAGAAAACATGAGCTTGTGCAGATAGAAAATGAGCTTGTGCAGATAGAAAATGTCAGAAATGTCAGATCTAGCAGCTTCTAGATGGAAAAATGAAAAGAAAGAAAAATCCTCAGCAAATGTCTTCTCGTGGTCGTTATGAAATCTTCACCCGATGTTGAACCAATGTTCGTTTGATGGATGTGGCATAGATGTTTTACTAGGATTGTTTTTCTATCCAACAAAGGGTTCAACAAACTTTGTTTTAAGATTGAGCAAATACCTCCCAAACGTTTCCTCGTTTTTCTCGTATCGCACAGCAATTTCCCATTTATCCAGAGTCTTCTACTTGGAAAAAATATTCTGCTGCTAAAAACTTTCCGTCTTCAGTGTCGTGATGTAGTAAGTTTGAAAAAATCTCCCCTTCAGTTTTGTTGTGTCTTGTGAAGGTTCTCTGAAGTTTTGCATTGCACAAGTCATAAATAATGTATAGGGAATCTTTATAGAACACTTTTTGCTAATTACCAGATGTTTGCGCTTCAAGTTTTGAACACATTTTTTTGGGAACCTTTAGGGGAACATTTTGATACAAAGTCTGTGATCTGTGAAGACTTTGAGACATATTCCCTTAATATTTCCCACACTTTGGATTTGTCAATGCTAAGACAGGATTTCAAAAAACTTTAGAACAGAATGTTCCCTTAAAGTTTCTTTAAAAGTGAGACAATCTGTAACCTTCAGAAAACATTTAGGTAACATTCCCTGAAGCTTACTCTGCTGTGGTGCTTTTAGGGAATGTTCAGTAACGTTTGCACAGTTCAGTTGAAAATAACCCTCAGGAAAACTTTAGGGAATGATCTCTGACTGTTTTCTAGAAGTTAGAAATTCTGTATCCTTCAGAAATATTCAGGTTCTTACAGTGTGCAACATTTTAGGTAGTCTTCCCAGAAAGTGTCAGTGTTTAAACCAACCATTGGCGACCCCTTTTGGAAACCTTTCCCTGATGCTGTTTGCACTTAGTAGAGTTCATACGATTTGGAGATTGAGGATCAAGGTGTAATGAAGTTACTCTGGAGACATGTCATGACTAAAACACTTTTGCATAGACACATTTTTCCTTGAATTTGTCACAGCTCACTGAGTTTAGTTAAACCCTTGGCGCGTTGATCCTTTTCATCAGAACCCGTCACTTTCTCGTCTGTCGACCGTCATTGCCCCAGTTAGTCTCAGAGCTTAGCACCCGGGCTGCTAACAGAAAGGTCACAAGCCTCATTGTACTCCATGCTGTGTGCGATTAGCAGCACACGGCAAAGGCCATGATAGACTGATCTGGGCAGTCGCCAGTGTCACTCCTGGGCAGAACAAGATTCACATGGTTGACCCTTTGATCAGAAGCAGAGAACATCCAGCCAGGCGGTGATTTTGCTGATGGCTCGTGGCCTAATCTTCAGATTAGCCGTCATGCTGCTCCACCGCGAACACAGCTAATTAAAAGAGGAAGTTTTGTTTCGCAGCATTTGCAGCGTCACATTTCCAGGAGAGCATTATTTAGTTATCGACTGGTTTTGAATAATAACAGCACTTTTGGATAATTGGCTGTACTCAGGATGATGATGCATCTCGGCAAGGAATTGGCAGTTTGTACTGTCACTAAGGAAAGAATGTTTATGCATAATATTTTTTTTTCATTTTTTTTCATGTATCTTGTGACTTTACCACACAAGATACTGTACATGATTACAGCGAGGTATATTTTCAGCATCTTCCAGCTTGCTTTTATGGCAGTCAACACTGTGAACAAGTATTCAGTCATTTAAAAAAAAAAAAGTTCTTCTTTTGTTTCATTGAGTCAGGCTTTTCTGTGACCTTTTAAAATCTTGATCAGTTTTTTTTTTGCAGTGCTTGAAAGTTGTTCTGAGCTTTATCCTGCTTTTTCATCCATTTTCAGTCCAGCATCTGTCCATTTTCAGATGAATGTTTAAATGTATTGTTTGTGAAGCACTTTGATAGTAAAATATGAATTATTTTGTGCATAAAACTGGGGTTGTGTCCAGACATGACAGAATATTAAACACAGAACATTTTTTTGGTGTGTCCATTGGGATGTTGCTGTAGTCAGAAAGAGAAACTTTAGGCATATTTCTTTATTTCAATTTATTAAAAATACCAAAGATAGCACAGTTTGACACACAAAAAATTAAACATTAATCCTGATGAATGTGTACCTTTCTTACTGCTACTTTATATAAATTAATAATATTTAAAACTTGTAAATCTCTAGACACTGTGACACTTCCTTTTTATCACCCACTTCTCTATTGTCCTTTTTTTTAAGTATGTATGACATAACATGTTTTCATGGTCAGGTACAAGGACTGGACTGAAAGTGAATGAAACACTTGGAAAAACCTTGAAAAGATCACAGGAAAATCTCTGCTGCTTAGGAACAACATGCAAAGAAATGAAAGGTGGTTTAAAGTGTCGATTCTGTACTGTGTCATGTATTCATACTCATTGCCAGCGTTGATTAAAGTGTACTTTTTTTAACTGAGAAAGTTGACAAAAAACAAGACAAGGCAACATTTAAAAATAAGTGTCAGCTCTATAAGATTCGTTTTTATAGGTTTTAATTAAAATTCCACATTTTAATTAAATAATGACGCTTGAAAAATAAGCATGTTTAGGGGTTATAAGCGAATACATCTCAGCATTTCTCCTCAGGTGGCAAACTCTTTGCTCAGCAATAAATTATAATTTATTTCCTAAATGCTCTATAGTTCCACCTCACTAAAACTAATTAACGGTGCTACGTGAATTCACAGTTTAAGTATACATATTCATCTTTTCTATCCCTGCACAGACGGACTGACTGGAGGATAATGAAAGTGCGTGTCTGAGGCAGGAATAAGAAGATACACACTTTGCAGACACTTGCATTTTTTGGATCCAACAAACTGAGTGCTGCATTGGACCCGGGTCGGTGTGTTAAACATGGGGGACCAGAAATCAATTCAGCCCTTCCTGCTCCTGCTGCTGATGCTGATGCTCCTCAACAGGCTGTCTCAGCTGTGGGCATTTCCCTTCAGCCCATCCCTGGACCTGGACGTCACTCCCAGGACGACTATTTTTCATAAAGGTGGGAGTCAGATGTTGTTTTGTGTCTTAGTTTCTAGAGAGGCTTACAGGGTTGAATTCAGTTTATAGAGTGTCCATCAAAAATACTCACATTTTGTCACATACAACCCCCAAAATGTAATGTTTTTTTCTTTGTATTTTATGCGATAGACAAACAGACAAAGCAGTGTATAAGTCTGAAACTTCTTGTTTTTTTTTGTTTTTTTTTACAAACAAGCATGATGCTTGATGCACCAGCCCTCCTTCATTTGGAAACTCTAAGCAATCAGTTGCCCTCAGAAGTCACTTAATAAGTGAAAAGAAAGCTGTGAAAAATGCTCAGTGAGGTTGGGTTATAAAACAATATCTGAGCCTCTTGGCAGAGCTCTGTTCAATCCATCATCTGAAAATAGAAAGAGTATAGCACCACTGCAAATCTTCCAAGACTTGGCTCTCTGACTGAACTGACAGGCTGGAGAAGGAGTGAATTAATCAGAGTATAGCCACCAAGATTTCCAGATTGTGGCAGAAATCTGCAGCTCAGGTAAGACAAGTCTGCCCTCCAGAAATCTGGCCTTTAAGAGAGGAGAGAACACAATTATGTGAAAAAAAAAGTGCTATGGTCTGATGAGAAAAATCCAAACCTTTTGGCAGCATCATGCAGAAACATGGAAGCTGGTCAAAGTTTATGGGAATACAGATGGAGCTAAACAAAGTGAAAATCCTGGAAGGAAAACCTGTTGGAGGCAGCAAAAGACTTGAGACTAGGACAGAGGTTTTAACATCCAGGAGCACTCAGCGTGGTGTCCAGTTAAAGTCCAGACTTGAATCTAGCTGAAAAACTGTGGGAAGACTTGAAAATAAGTGCAAACATATGCAAAAAAAAAAAAAAAGGAAGGGCAGCAATCTCCGCCCCAGATGAGCAAAGCTGATAGATACATATCCAAAAGACGTAATTGGTGCTTCTATAGTGAATTGTCTCATGGGATTCTGAATACAGATCCATACAAAACAATGTATAATCTTCTTTCCATTTGACAATTATGCCCTGCTTTGTGCTGGCCTGTCACTTTCAATCCCAGTCAATTACTCTGGAGTATATGAGACCAACTTGTGTGCAAAAGCTTGGAAAAACTGAAAATCAAATTATGTTGTAATTAGTTTAGAGTTTAGAGTGCCATACATAAAACAACAATATTATGTATGGCATTTGGATCTAAATAACTGTCCTAGGAATGGTTCCCATAAAGAGACTCAAATTATTCAGCAAAGTACATTTTTCCTCACAGATTTAAAAGCCTCACTTGCAGTTTGGACATTCTTTTTCTCCGGCTTAACTTTGTCCCGAGAAATACAACACCTGGCTAGTGACTAGTTTTTTATGAACCCTGCTTGCTGATATAAATACACCACAATGCATTTGTGTTGTATCACAACACAAATGCACAGAGCAACTAAATAACAACCTGACTGTCCTTATTTGTTGCTGCTGCTCCTGCTGCTGCCTCCTCCCCTCCGTGTTAAAAGTGGCACAGTTTTTAAAGTTGGCCCTGAAGACGGTTCCTTCATGCTCGGAGTTATTAATCGCCTCTCTCAAGCCCTGTCCTAGATCACACGGCTCAGCAAACACTTCTAATGAAACAATAGACAGGAGGCCTCCATAAAAGAGGGCCTGAGCTCCACGGACCTGATTAGAGTCTGTGCAGAAAATGCTGCTGAATAAGGGGATCTTGGTTGATGAGTTGGTATTTATGAAGACCATCAGTACCTCTAAATCCAAACCCCTCTTACTGCCCACGCCCTCGTCCTCTGCTTTTGTGTTTCCTGCTTCCTATGCTGCTGCTGAAAGGTGGGAGCTTCAGCGCACTTAAACTGAAATACCACTCCACCTTTCCTCATTCTCATCTTCACGTCTCTGAAGTGTTATTAGAAGTGCTGCTGAGTTTATTTTTTATTTTTTGTCACACTTTGGTGTTTCATACCATCAAACAAGTTTTGAAAATCGCACAAAGATGAAGTGAGTAAAGACAAAATGTTGTTTTCAAATTGTGATTTTATTTATCAAGGGGAAAGATTTGTCGCACACCTAATAACTGGTTCTACCATTATTTTTTGTCACAACTGCCATTACTACAGTAACTTGCAATAAGTATTTTAGAAGTCTTATAGAAGAATTTTGGCCCTCTTTATTCCCACAATTTTTCTTTTCGAGGTTGCGTGACCTATCCCAGAGCTTTTCCATATGAAATGCTGTGGTAATTTTATACCAGATGTAATAGGAACCTTCTAAAACGTTCCACTTTTGCCTCATCAGTCTACAGAATCATGAACACTCACATTAACCGAGGAGAGTGGTGCCTGCACTGCATTTGATGTTCTTTTGTGACCTCCTGCATGAAATTTTGCTGAGCTTTTAGAGCAATTTCGGTAGGCTACGCACTCCTAGGAAAGATCATTGTTCCACGTTTTCTCTTTTTTGTGTAAAATGGCTCTTATAGGAAGCTTCATTCGAAAGGATTTTGTAGCATTTGTAGCATGACGTTTGTTTTTTAAGATTATTATTTTGTTTTAACCCTACTTATCTGGCAGTAATCAGATCTCGATGTGGCTTGAAATTCATAATTTAACAAGGTGTGAATACGTTTGTAAGACAGCGCATAATCACATGCTGATGATTTTGTGCCAGAACAAAAATACAGTGGAGATGCGATTCCGTTTCCACAACAAACGTTTTCGGCTGCTGAAGCTTTTAGCAGTTAATTAACATGCATCTGATCATTCTGACTGATAATTTAAATACAATGCGAATAGCAACCCAAAACATGTGAAGTCACAAGGCTTGTCATAGGAAGTGGCTCAACATTTACAGTTATTGTTGCGAAATTGTTTTGCACAACTCTGCGTTGCAATGAAGCCCTATGGAATCATTGCATTTTGAAACAAATTAAAAATACATCTGGACTTGGAGAACTTAATCAGATTAGACTCTTTGAGTCTCTCTGAGAACATTTGTTCCTTCATCAAAGACAAAAAATATTGCTTCATTAATTTCCCCTCCAAACTATCATGTCTTCACTTTCACATTTCTGCTCCTGCTTTGGATTATGTATCTAGTCGCTCTATTTTCTGCGGGCTCTTTTCTGTTCTGCAGCTCAAGCCTGTCAGTCATTACAAATCTTATTTTTCTCTTGGCACTTGTAAAAAAAAAAAAAAAAAATTGCCCTTGACCCACTTTTTCATCGTTTAGGGAAGGCGCGCAGTACTGCAGGCTGGGCATATGTGTCAGCATGTGTGTCGTGTCATCATTGTCGGCGTATGCCATCTGAGGGTCTGTGTTGTTTCTCTGATGCTCCCGGGATAAAAAAAAAAGTAAAATCCGAACTGTGTGCGTCTACTGTCACTCCTCCTCATGAGAAATATGACATTATGGGTGATGAGAGACAACTTTTCTATATGTGACATGTGGGCGTCAATATGGATGGGAGGATCTGTGGAAGGACATTTGCTGTGATTCTGAGCTGGTACGAGGGGGCACTCATTAATTTACGGTGGGCTTTACTGGTGGCGAATTTGCATTAGCAAGTGAGAAAACAGATTACAATAACATTTCTGTGCATTAAAAGTTAAATTAAATATGTTTTTAAATGGATACTCCAAACTCAAATGAGCATAATCACTGATGACTCTGCAGTTTTAGGCAGACTTCATTGTGTTGGTTTCCTACAGGCGTTTCCTCTTTGTCTGGTTCTCTCTCATTGGGTCCAAAACCACTTTTGACCTAAAGGCAAATATTCAGTAATTTAAAAAGAAACTAAATAAAAATGCCTGCCCAACCGATAAAAAGTCCCTCTGGATAATAAAGTGATTTATTTGCAATTCAACAACAAACATTAACTGTCTACATCAACAAATAAGTCTTTGCTAGCTGAGGGAAAATGTTAGTACACCCTAAGGGTTTTGTATGCTTTCATGTCGCTCGGCAGTATTTCAAAAGGATGAGAAATGGACTTTGACTTGGCCCAAAACTCTAGTACTCCTAGCTTACCTGTTTGCATAGGAACTGGAGGGGTGATGCATAAAATGTTGACGCTTTCCTTCTCTATTGATGTTCTGTTGCATGCTGAAGAGGTCCTACTTCCCATCTGGTTTACTCATATTATCATTGTGGTGGTAGATAGTGTGTTCGTAGCTCCAGTATGATTATTGTGGCAGCAGATCGCTGATGATGAACACTTTTAATATTCACAGAAGTGCAGTGTTAGCTGCACCCACTGCTGAAAAAATACTAATGATGTTTTACTCCCATCACCATTTTTGTCAAGGTTGCTTTACTTATTTTTTTCCCCCATTTAGCTTTTGTCTGTGTTAAGCTTTTATGCTTTTGGTCTTTCACCTCCGCTCAGAGATCTATCGTGTTTTTGATTTCCTGCTTGCACTGATCTGTGATTTCAGCCGGAACTTATTGATGATTCAGTGATGGCGTGTAGGAAGACCTTAAACAACACCAAAACTATCTGCGCCTTGTACAAATGGGTTATGTTTGACTTTTTGGTATTTGAGATGAAAGACTTGGCTGTCTTTCATCTCATTCTGCAGTCTCCCAGGCTGAAGAAGTCCTGGAAAAGACTTGGCTCTCACACAAGCTCTAAAAATAAAGATTTTGTGTTTCTTTCATTTTTAACTGGATGGTAAACTCTGACATGACACAGAATAATATCTACCTGACAGCGGTTTTCATTTCGTGTTTGTTATAAACAATATTCCCTAGACTAGAATAATTTAACTTTATCAGAACAGCCTGTCTGGAGAGATAAAGAACAAATAGATCCATCTGTCCATATGTAAGTTGTAATGATGTTCTTTTTTTTAACAAATAGAAAACTGAATAGCAGCATATACATGTATGCCTACCAGATTTGATTTGTTTTAGACCTAATGTCTGTTTTTCTTTGCCAAATATGGATACACTCCATCAAGCTCAAGTTACGTAGGGAGCATCTGCCAACTGCAAATTTCAAGTATTTCCACAGATTTTCTACAGGATTTAGATCTGAACTTTAACTAGGTTCTTGTCCTCCTCAGTTTGAAGTGTTTTACAGATTTTAACAGATTTTCTTTGCATTTAGTTCCATCAACTCTGAAGAAACGCTTCAGATAGAAGGTATCACAGCAGGGATGAAGGGCTTGGGGTGATATATATAGTTTTCCGTGTAAGCCGAAAAGTTTGGTTTTAGTCTGACACTGTACACCAAACTTAAGCTTCTCACCTTTCTTCTTGCCCCTCCTAAATAAAGCAATGAATTGTGAAGGACATAGCTTACACCTGAGTGGTCGATCTCTGCAGCTCCTCCAGTGTTACCATGGACATCTTGGCTGCTTTTCAGAATATTTATCTCCGGATTTATGCTTTTCAAGCTACATACACAGAGCTTAACAAAAAACAAACACAATATACTTGCAATCAAAGTTGAACTTACTCCATGTTATGTGTAAACCCAAAGGATACATTTCAATTTTAAACTTGGAGCAAATTCAAAAATAATCTTCTCTGTCACCCTAAAGGACTCGTGCTTTTCTTACAGAGCTGTGTATATTCGTTTACATAACACAACCCAAAGTTATGTCCACCAACTCTTGAGCTCGGTTAAGAAATAACAAGATCCTTATGTAACGTGGATAAATTTGACAACAACTGACAGTTCTGACAGTGTCCAATGAAATCAAATTAGTTATTCCCTTAAAGCATTTCATCCTCGAACGTCTGAGCACGTGTGCGATTGCGTGTGCATCGCGTGCTCGCCGCTGTGCCTCCTGTGAGCGGTGAGTCACACAGGAAGTCGCGCAGTCTCAGTGACTGCGGCACATGTGCAAACATTCAGTGGATTTACCATCATCCAGGACCCCACATGGAGGATTTCAAATGTGTCTGAGCCTGAGTCTTCACATTCTGGCTTCACCACCTGTCACAGCTCAGAGTCTAAAACACCATTACGCACTCCTCAGATCTTCTGAGTCATTGACAGAAGAAGTGTCTTGTTTAAGAGAGGGTTGAAAGACGCAGGAAGCACGTGCATGTGCGAGAGAAAAGGACCGTGACAGATGTCTATGCAGGGCAGCTGTTTTGACCCGTTGGCTCACGATCTTCAGATTCACAAACGCCAGTCACAAGCGCATACACACATGCCATGAGAGGACAACAGTAACAGAAAGCAACCTGAAAACTAGATGGCTCCAGGCACACCTCAGTGGTCTGTTGACTTTTCGCATTGATTTTGTGGTAAAGCCCAAAGTACAATGTGTGTCTGTCGTATTTATTAAACCTTAGCTTCGGGGACCAGAGGACCAACATCTCCGAGGGCCTGTTATTTAATTAGAAATATCTATTGCTTTCCTATAGTGAGGAAGTTCAGGACACTGCATAGGGGCAGAGTCACGCCATTCATGTGCAGGTTCTTTCTGGATACTCCTGTGTTTTCCCACAGTAAAAACAAACAAGATTGTTATTTGTGTTGATAACCAATACCATGTTAAGTACATGGAACATGGTTTGCTTAGGGGTACAAAATGAAATGGTAACCCCGTACAATGGCAAGAAATGATTGTATGAATTTGCAAACATGACCTCGAGTTCTTCTCAAGTGCATGTCTGCTTTTTTTATGCGACACGAAAATTTGAATACTTGGTGTGAATCACTGTGGCACTTGTTAGTGTTGGTATTGCAAAAAAAAAACAAAAAAAAAACAAAACATCTAACCTTATGCAGGGCCAAGGCTGCTGCATAATAAATATAAATGAGCGAAAATGTGAACATGTCAAAAGCAGAATCTTAAATGTAACACTGTGGTGCAAATGACCCCAAAATAAACTGGTACGATTAAATTTCATTAAATTAGAATATCATCAAAAATGTAATTTATTTCAGAAATTCAAATGAACAAGTAAACATTATATTGTATATATATGATGACGTATAGTATACACGCAGACTGATTTTAATCATTTGCCTGAGTTAATCTTGATGAATGTAGCTTGCATTTAATCAATGTAAGCTACATAGGAACCCAAAATGAATTTTTCTAATTAATTTGAATATTAAATAAGAGCAATAAAAAAGGATTAATACAGAAAATGTTGCAGCCTACACAATCAATCATGGGAAGATTGTTATTTAGAAGAAAAAGATACACTTTATTTCTAACAAAGTCACGTATATGATCTTTATTTTCACAATACGTTCTGCAGCTCCACGTTTTGAAAGCTTGTTTTCTCGTCACCGAGGTGAAACTTAAAAAGTCAAGTCGGGCAGAAAGATCTCTTTTTAATGTTCACATCTCGCAGAGAGGCATTTTTAAAAGAAACTCTAATTACAGCCTATTAATTCGACAGAGACTGAGGCGCTGAAAAACGTATATTAGTTTTTCCTTTTTTCTTCTTTTCTTTTTTTTTTCCACTGCACATCTGGTTGTCCTGTCATTGAAGCTTAGGAAGCATAAGACAACATGTAGTTGTGCCAAGATCCAAGACCAAGGACGCCATGCCTCTGCTGCCTCGAGGCCAGCCACGCTCTGTGTCAGCGGAGCCCTTCTCCTCGGTGCCGAGCTTGTTATTTCATACTGCCACTATTTTCACAAGACAGAAACCAAGGCTTTTCGCTCACTCACGGATGACGCACAATCCACGTGCTCTTCCCATTGCCTTGGGTTGCAGAACTCTTTTGAACGAGTTGCACAACTCTATCTCCTGACCATGATCTTAGCTGGAAATTTTCACCGCCGTAATGAGAATGACACACATTCAGTTACCTAAAACTGTACATTGTGCGGCGAATGAATACTTTCTTATGGTGGAGAAGACACTTTGCTGCATTAGTCACCCTCGCCAACCCCATCATAAAAGAGCTACCACCCGCCCGTCAGATGAATTCCCTCCTGGCGTTTCCTGACCTTTGAGTTTCGGAGCTGTTCTTAGTTCTCTGAAGTCTAGGATGAAGGTCTCGGAAATTATATGGTAAAGTTGGCCATTCATAAGAGGTGAGGTGATCATTTATCCTGGATGTGAAAAAAAGAAAGTGTACTATGTGACAACTTTTGCATTTTTTAAAATAATTGGGATATTTATGTATGGATAGTTAATATGACCTGTAACAATAATATAAAATTTGGATCTTATTAGTTATAAACAATAAAACAAAGAAAATACATTTCAACATTTTCTGTAAAATGTAATTAAAAACATTTCTGGGTAAAAATGAATAATGGCAGTCTCACATATATTCCCCCTAAAAAAAAATTGCTAAAATTCAATAAAGGCAGCTCCCGCAGTAAATGAACAATGTTATGAAGCATTTGGAAACTTTGCCCTTTTTATACCTCAGCCATCTAATTTGTTGTGCTTTTGACCCTGAGAGTGGAGACCAAGTTGAGGTCAAACGAGTCAAGAAAGAATATTGAAGCAATTCGTGAGTCTGGAAAGAGATTTATGAAGAAAAGAATTGGGAATAATTTCAAGAAGTAGAAGTAGCGTCCAAGCAAGTTGATCCAAGCAATACATTTGGGAAATAATAAGGAACATAGACACAGTAGAACCAAAGACCCAGGATTACAACGGCACAGTAAATTTTGCCTGCTTTCAGAGGGTGCTTCAGGAATATGTAAGGCTATCTGTGAAAGGAAACACACCTGAAGCAGAACTAGCCACTGCAATATGACAATGTGAAATGAAAAGTCCTTGAATGAAACAAAAGCCTTGGGGGTGATTTTTAAACGAGCTATATGAGAAATTTGTAGGCTCTCTTTCCTGACTCTATTATGCAGGCTGAGCCCAGTATGATAACCCACGTATTGACCAGTCAGACTGCTCTTGTGGTTGTCTGTCAATTATCTGATCTAATCTGAAGAGGCTGTAGTTATTGGCCAACGAAGGGGCAATCTGACTCACTCTGAATTGCTACTGTCATCCCCCTCTGTCTCCATGTGACAGTAAGACGTGCTGGCAGTCATGTGACCCAGAAAACTCCCTCCGTGTGACGTTGTGTTTCATCGTGAAAACTGTTTTCGTTGTGTTCATTGAGTTTTATTATCTTAGATCAAACCAGCTCGTTGTTCAACATTATCGTCACGGCTGTTTCCAATCAGAGCCGCTGAGGCGTCAGTAACAGTGCGGCTTATCAAGGTACAACAATTGTTAGTGTGTTTTATGCGATAGATGTTATTTTATGCAAAATAGGGTATAATTATGACGGAAAAATTAAGTAAAATCTAAAAAGTGAGGTGTGTATTTGTGTTCAGCCCTCTTTACTCTGCTACCCCTAAACTTAAAGCAACATTCTCCTGTCATACATTGACTAATTAGCAAATAGAGACAATTTAACCTCAGAATAATCTAAATTTTGTTGTTATAAATCTAAGTAAGTCAGTAAGTCAGTAACTCAAAAGTCAATGACTCTGACTTTTATGGAATACTGGTATGAAGAAATCCAAATACTGGAAAAAAGTCAGCTTGCAATTTGCCACAAGCAATATAGGAGACAGTAAATATGTGGTAGAACATGTTTTGGTCAGATGGGACCAAACTTGAACATTTTGGCTTAAATACAATAAACACCTGTAGTAGCAAACTAACTTTACACATCAAATAGACACACAAATGCCAAAAAAAACAAAAAAAACAAACAAAAAAAAACGTTCTGGCAGCATCATATTGTATGGATAATTATTGTCAGGTGGGACAGAGAAGCTGGACTGAGTTGAAGGGAAGATGGATGAAGCTAAGACGTGAAAATTCTCGCGAAAACTCGTTAGAGGTTGCAAAAGAGGTTTGCCTTCCAGCAGGACAATGTCCCCAATGATAAAAAAAATATAAGGCGGTAAAATATAAGGATGTAAATCAAAGCACAGCCATGTCGATCACTCCATCTTTCACTGTGGTTCCACTGTTTTCTTCAGTTAGAGAGAGACCCTTCTGTATATTGCTCACTCCTTGGAGCAAAGTTATACAGTAGGTGATTAATTGTGACAGGAATAAATCGATTGGCTTATACAGTACAGGCTGGATACATTACCATAATTTCCCAACAGAAAGAGAAGAGGGAGAGACGATAGAGAAGACCCGTGGAGATTAATATTCCCATCTGCACCCTGCTGACTTGGATCCCTCAGCGTAACACGGCTGATACCGTCATTCTCTTGTTTTCTAACGACTGCTGTTCTTTCTGCGCGTGGAGATCTATCCTCCTGCATGTCAGATTTACTCAGTCAGACATTAATCGTCAACTTTGAGTGCAAATCAAAGCTCTGTAAACCTATTTCTGCACAGGGGGTGATCTTCTGCACCCAGTTGAGAAAAAAAAAATAAAACAATGTCCTCCTTTTCTCTGTCTCGCAGCGGTAGTCGCAACCTGCCCCCATTTCTCGGGTGCGGCACTGGGGCGCGTTCAAATATTTAGCTTTGTGCACCCGGCCGACTTGTTTTGCAATGGATGAAAAATTGGTTTGTCTGGGAAAAAGAGCATCCAGCAGCGTAGCTTCAGTAAAGACAGTAAGGCTCCATGGCTGCACCGTAACCCTTATTTGTCCTACTTACTATTTGAATCATTCGCCTCACCCTCATTCACACACACACACACACACACACACACACACACACACACACACACATCCTCAAGCACAGAAGTCATGATGGGCTTGGCAGCACTGCTGATGTGATTTGGCAGTATTGGGGCATGATTCCTGCTGAATGCCCTGAAATGTTGTTTTCCCTGAGCCACCCCATTCCCACTCTGTGTCCTCTCCCTGCAGTCAACACCCCACCACACCACCATCTCACCAAGCATGTTCATTTACAGTGTTTACGATAGAAATGCTTGCAAAGAAATATGGAGGCCAAACCGCCCACAATTTCATTTATAAATACCCAATTTTGCTTGAAAAAAAAAAAAAAATAGAAGCAAATGAATTTGAAGACACTTCAAGCTCATGAGGATCAGTGTGAATTTGTCCTGGCTGTGGAACAGCAGACCAGATTTTTACCCTTGTGGAGTTGCTGAGGAGGTTATGGGAGTCCAGTTTGTGTTGTCCATGTTTATAAGGGTGGAGGGTATTGGATCAGACCTGATCCTCCTCCACATTAAAACTAGATAAAAATGTGTCCTGGTGCGCCTCTCTCTGGAAGTCTCCCAGACACGGATGCTGGAAGACGCTGGCGTGGATCCAGGACATGCCCAGAAGAGGCCGCACTGTAAATCTCTTCTGGGCTTGGTACGCCTCGGGATCCCTAGAACGAGCCGGCGGGTTTGCTGGAGAGAGGGAGAAAGTCTGGGTTTGAGGTCCCTGAGACATGGGACGTTCCATGCCTATAACTTATTTTAGATCAGAAATGTAGCGCATCTGTTCCTCACAGAACAAACAGATTTAATAGCACAAAAATAACCGTTGTAATAAAATGATTGAAAACACAGAAGAACCATCATATCATGCTTAAGGTTTAATTTTTTTCTTCTGTTTTTTTGTATTGTGATCGTCAATTTTTTTTAAAAACCACGTAAGATGAAAATATTTGAGGGGTATAGCTAAATATAATCATCATAAATCATAAATGAAAGTTCAGTGTTTTGAGCTATAGTCACGCAGATGCATCAGTGAAAAACATCACAATAAAACGCCTCTAATTTGATTCAAAAGCTAAAAATCGTCTATGAATGACAGTTTCTTTGAAAGCTCTGGTCCTGTGAAAAGTTGCTGTAGTACTCATGGATACTTGTCAGATGGATTTTGCCATTTGACAATTTGGAGTAATTTATTTTAACACAACCTGGAACCCTTAACCCACACAATACTCATTTCTAATTCTAATTTCTAAAAAATATATATACTTTTGCTTGCTTATTTCATTTTCCTTCTAATCATGTAAACCACTTTGAATTACCTTGTTGCTGAAAATGTGCTCTAGAAATAACATTACCTCGCCTTAATTGAAACCCTACAACTGCTAATAGAAATGTATGCTGTAAATGTTTTATCAACGTACCAAGGTTTAAGTTTTGGTAAGTGAAAAAAAAAATTAAAAAAATGACATACTGACCTGTTCATATATCTCAAACTTCTGAAGCTGCAAGTAAATCTCGCCACAACCTGTGTGTTTTACCTACAGGAATGCTGAGCAGCAATGGTTTCACGGGCTCATCCCAGAACTACAGCACCTTGCTGCTAGAGGAGGAGACTGGGCGTCTCTACGTGGGAGGCAGAGGAGCTTTATATGCGCTGAACACCTCCAACATCTCCACATCGGCAAACCTCACTGTAAGTGTGAACTGCAGGCCAAAATAAAGCCCACTTATTTTCTTTGTTAGACAAAAATAAATAAATAAATAAATAAATAAATAAATAAATAAATAAATAAATAGCGAAACTAATTTAATGAGAGAAGAAGAAGAAGAAAAAGAAAAAAAACTAACAATAGCCTTAAGGAAGCAGTCAGAGTAAATCCTGTAGTGTTTCTCCGGATTTTATGATCATTGGCTTAAATGTGCCAAGACTTTATTTAAGGCTTTACTGGATTTAGAACTTAGTGAAGCAGTCAGAAAATAAAGTCCGTCGTGCTTCTCTTCCTGTGTATCTGACACATCCACGCCCTTGTTTTCCATTATTTATTTCCGTGACGTTCCTGTCTTTGTCTACAGAGCCTAATAATCAATTTCCATGCCTTTTATTTACTGGTTTAACAGAGTCATCCTTATTACACCCCATTGTTTCCAGATTGATTGGAATGCCAGCCCCGAACAGAAGAAGCAGTGTTTAAATAAAGGCAGAAACAATCAGGTACACACACTCCTTTCATTTTCTTTCCAAAGAGGTCTGTTTGTTCATATGGTTTTTTTTTTTTTTTTGTTTGTTTTTTTTAGACACCAACTGCTTTGTAGTTTTCTTTCTCTAAAATCTGCATGCACTTAACGGCAGCCTGGCCTTTTGCTACGAACTTATGTCAGCGTTATTTTCTGCTAAAATCCCCGATAAAGCGGACCGTGTATTGGAAAGCATGAATAACCAGTTTTTCTCTGTTCTCTGCAGACAGAATGTCACAACCACATCCGCTTTCTGCAGCGATTCAATGAAACCCACCTGTACGTCTGTGGAACAAATGCCTTCAGACCTCTCTGTGTTTACATAGTAAGACTTACTGCTCTTTGACCACAGTGTTCCAGTTTTAAACTACCATTCATTTCTTTGTAGTTTGCTTCCAATCAGTCTTATATACTGAGAATCAACTGATCTTGATCAATATTGATGCATTCCCGAAAATGTTTATATCTGGGAAAAGTTTTTCAGTGTTTTCCTTCCACTTAATTTTCCATTAATATTCTTGCATGTAGCGTTCTGCTAAAAGTCAACTTCATTAGAAGGGACCTTTAGTTACTTACCGCCCTTTTGGAGGCTTTTACTAATTGTTTGCAACAAAACTGTCAAGTCAGCAGTTTTTCCCAATGATTCTGTGATCCATAAGACAACATTTTGTGGAAAATATAGTTTTCCTCTGTATAGCATTTTGATATTCTGAGAAATTGAATTTTCGGCTTTTGTTAGCTATAAACTCATATCCAAATCGACTCCAATTTATGCTCAAAATAGATGTACACAAGTTTCTATTTCTGAAATGAATCACTGAAGTAATTGATATTCTGATTTATTGAGATGCACTAGTATCTGAAATATATTTCAGAAATCAGAAAAAAAAAAAAGGTTTAGCAAAGATTAAATCTTATCTGCCATATGTTGAACAATCAAAAATGTTCCTCTGGACCCCAAACTGACCAAAAGTCAAAATGATTACTGGAATATATGACTCATTGGAAGCAAAAGAAAAGCTTAGACTTGAGTTTAAAAGAAAAAAAAATAAATTTTTTTTTTTTTTGTCTCATCTCCTTTACAGGATACAGAGAGATTTAACTTCTCGTCTGGTTTTGAGGAGGGAAGAGACAGATGTCCATATGACCCAGCAAAGGGATTCACTGGCCTCCTCATTGGTACGTCTCTGCAGCTTGCATCCAGATGTGGGATGTGATTCAAAGCAGCTAGGAGAAATCCTGATAAGTGGAGAGACTATTTTAATGTTTATCATTGCTAATATTGTTGATTTATTGTGGGCAACAAGTAAAACTGTCCACTATTTTCACTTGCATATCATTAATATTTCATATCCTCCTGCAAACCATTTTTTTTTTTGATGGGTCACTCAGATGGTGAGATGTTCACAGCCTCCCAGTACGAGTTTCGGAGCTCCCCAGACATCCGCAGAAATTTCCCCTTCCCCACTCTCAGGACAGAGGAGGCTCCAACCCGCTGGCTTCTGGGTGAATATGCAATAATCCATAAATATGCTACATGTTATTTTTGTATGCTGAATATCTGTGGTGAGATAATAATTTCTATTAAGTCCTTTTCAAAAATGATCACACTCCTTGAACGTATGCATCATAATTAAGTGAATTGCCAATAGTATACCTTTTATTATTATTATTATTATTATTATTATTATTATTATTATTATTATTATTATTATTGATAAAATTGTAGTAAGTATGTATATTTACACCCCATTACTCTGATACGCCTAAATAAAATATGGGGTAGTGACAGTAACATGCAGTGAGGCAAACCTGAAAAAAAAAAAAAAAAAAAAAAAAGCTAGTGGCTGCAAATAACTGAGTGCAAGTGGATGGGTCACAGCAGCACACTGACCTTAGACATACAGCTAGAGCTGCAATTAAAGTTTAGATCAAAGTATATTCATGTATTAGAACAGCCTAGTCAAAGTTCAGAACTAAATCCAACTGAAGTTCTGTGGCAAGACTTGAAAATAAATGTTCACTGACACTTTCCATCTAACCTGACTGAGATTGAGCTGTTCTATAATGAATAATGGAGAGATAGTTCAGTCAATGTATGTGCAAAACTGGCAATCCAAACGACTAAGCAAAAGCTGATTTTTACAAAGTATTGACTTACGGGGGTAATTATTAATGCACAACAAACATATCAGGGTTTTGTTTATGAAAAGACATTCATATATTTTCAAACTACATTAACAAAAAAAAAAAAAAAAAAAAGAGTGTGAATACTTTTGCAAAGTACTTCATTCATTGTTAACCAGAATACTTGACCTGAAAACAATATACATAAAAGATTAACTGCAGCTGAAATGTTCTTGTTGTGATTCAATCATATCTAAAGCGCTCCATCTTCAGTTTCCAAGGAGACCCTTTCCTGGCTGCTAATAGGTTTGTGTTTGGACATGTGGATCCGTGTGTACAGAGGCAGACTTCGTGGGCTCTGTGCTGCTGAAGGAGAGCATCAACAGCTCCATAGGCGACGATGACAAGATTTACTTCTTCTTCACGGAGAGAAGCCAGGAGCAGGTCGCTTATCCCAGCCAGACCAAGGTGTCTCGGGTCGCTCGAGTCTGCAAGGTCAGAGAGCACGCCGGGCAAAGCTCGAGTGAAGATGTTTATATTAATGCACTCCCTAGAAAAAAATTATTTACTAGTAGGGCCACAGGGAGACATAAAGGAAGTGGAATAACACCAGCCATCTTAGAGAAAATTATTTCCCCAGTTACACCAGTGACTCAGGGTGAAGTGAGCTGCCGCTCTTTGCTAACAGTCAAGTCCTCACTGAATAAAGTAGCAGTTGGACGTCTCTAATTGCTGCAGCTCTTTTTGAGCTGCTGTTTCTAGGCAAACCACAAGCCTACAAACTTGTACCTCCAAAAGCAAACCCTTTCCGCCACCAAATCAAATCCTCCCTGTCTCTATATGTCCTCCTCTCACTTCATTTGACTTGTGCTCAGCAGTGGGACATCGTGCCACCGTATATTTCTTGTTTATGTTTTGTTTTTCTCTCTGCAATGCTGGTGTAAGTGTAGTTAGAGTGCTTTTATGTTGAAATTGTTGCTTCATTGATCAAAGGACTCAGCTGGTGATGGAGCTTGATTTCTTATTGTTAGAACCTGTAGAAAGGACAATTTGCAACAGAACTGAATAGAAAAATAGCGACTTTGGAGCGTCCAATTGCAGTGAAAGACACAAATCAGTCAGAGCAGGAGAGTATTCAAAAGATTTTTGTATCAGCACCAAATGAACCCTTTTGAGGTGTGTCTCATTAATTCATCGCCTTTGGTTTCTTGCAAAGTATAAAAGTTGCAGCCATGAACTTTGCAGCTACTGCAAGCGATCTCAAGACAGATAGATTCTGAGTTATGCAGTGATTCATGCCCCATGGGCAGACAGGCTACCATCTTTCAACTCTTCGTATTTTGCTAACTTTATCAGTTCACAAATGATTTAATTGATTAAATAAACATAGGACTGGGAGGAGGTGGAAGAGCTTGATTTTTCCACAGTTCATCGGTCACATACCACACCGACAGTCTCTCAACTGGCCTCATGATGCTATTCTGGAAGCCTTTGGCTTCATTCAGATGCAGCTTTGCAAAGTCTTGTTCAGAGTGGCGGAGACAGCCCCTCCAAGCAATCCAAACTTGCAAAACACAAGCTTTATCTCTAGGGCAAAATTGATAACACAGCTGCTGGCATTTTTTATTTATTTATTTATTTTTTTTTTACAGGATTTCTAAAACAAAGTCAAATATTTATTTAGCGGCCAGTTCTGGGTCCAAAAAGGAGTCTTTTTTTTTTTTTTTTCCTAATAAGGCCTTTCGATCTTGCTTCATCGGAGCTGCAGAGTTGTCAGAACAGTCGAGAAAGTAATAACTCAGTCTGAAGTAGGCCACAGCAGCAGATGCAGATGTCGAGCCAGTCCCCAGCCAGGCAACACGCTGGTTGCAGGAAGATCCACAGATAGAGGAGACAGACATTTGCCTGTAACCACTGAGGAGTTGTTTTTCTGAGTCTAACCAGTGTTCCTTATTTTCATCGAGTTCCTTGCCTGTTTTCACTAGAAATTGGAGTGCAATCCATACATTTCGGGTTCATACATTGACCCAAAAGCAGAAAACGCTGCCATAACAAAGTCATGATGCCCTGATCATTTGGATGTTCCATATGTATATTTAGCAGCAGCTAAAAATCTTTTTTTTTCTGTTCCTTTTCTGTTCAGTGCAGTGCAGAGCATATCCTCTTTCCCACAGGCATATATTACATTGCTCTGCTGCAATTTTTGACTCTTCCTCCCTTCTTGTGCTTTGATTGACAGAAATTGTAATCTGCCAGTACATCCCTTAAGCTCCGTACACAATAATAACCTAGAATCATCTCCGGATGAAACGCTCATTTTCCTCATGATTATCCAGGACGGCGCTTTGTTAGCAACTCATGTGACATCTTATTTTGTGAAAAACTGTCTTCATCTTTTCCCTTTTTTATTACAAAGAAATATTATTAGCGTTGATGGAAGCGTCTTAATATGTAAGGTGTGTGTGTGTATGCGTGTGTGTGTGTCGCGTATGTTGGTTTTCAACACTTTGCCATTTGGCGTGGGAGGCTGAGGCAGGCACTGCGGACTGATGTGTGGCAGACGTCCCCCGACAACTCAAACACAGAAAGAAGAAGCTGAAAGCCCCAGACACACAAAAAATGAGTGTCTATCTCTTTGTTTATGTCTGAACAAAGAACACGAAAGGACAATTTTGCTGCAGTACCCTTTAACACTGTGGATGAAATGTAATTAGGGAAAATGGAGCTGTTTCAGACTGATCTATAAGATGTATATATCTCCCATAGTGTGCGTAGAACTGGAGGTGCGTCTCATTAAATATGAAAATCATTAAAAAGTTAGTTCATTTCAGTGAAAATGAGACCCACTCATTATCTACACTAACTGCACATACAGTAGATTTATAACTTCAGTAGTATTTTTCTGGTGATTTTGATAATTATGGCTAACAGACAACGACTCATGTTGATAATAATCCATTGAGTCTCTGAAGGTTTTTTTAGGCAAGACGTAGTCTAACATTTCTTGCCAGACGGCTGCTCTAGCAAACACATCGGACTAACACCGCCAGATGACACGGTGTCTCAAATCATCACTGACTGTTAAGGCATATTAGATTCTGTTTGTCTCATTTTTTTCCCTCTAAGCTCTGGAACTTTTTTTTTTTTTTCCCCTGGTAGAATGCAAAATCGTCTTTCGTCTGAAAAAGTTAATTTTGGACCACGGAGCAGTAGTTCTGGTCATTCAACCCTCGGCCTAGTTAAGATGCTTTTGATGATGTCTCTGGGTCAGAAGTGGTTTAAACACAAGGAATACAATCGCTACGGTCCGTGTCCAGGATATCTCTACATATAGAGACTCTTGAAACTCTGAATCCAGGCACAGTCTGTGCCATGTGAATCTCCCCAAAACTCTCGAATGGGTTTTGCTTCACCACCCTCTCATGACTGCAGTTATGCGCCTATTTCTCTATCACATTTTTTTCCTTCCCCTGAGGTTTCCATTAATAGGGTTGGATTCAGCCCTCTGAACAACCAGCTTCTCTTGCATTAGCGTTTTGTCAGGTACCTGCCTCGCGGAGGGTGTAACGAACCATATGGACGACAACTGCCAAGTCAGCAGTCTTCCGCTTCCAGGGCTTCTGGTTGTAATGGATCTCAAATGCAGAGACGACGTAGACGGGATCACGTTGCAATAAAGATTTAATAACAGATTTAGAAACCAGACTGAGCGCAACAGGAGACTGGGGCAACAGACAATCTCATGCTGATTGATAAAACTCAGAGCTATTTCTGCTGGGGAGGTTGATGATTACTGGAGTATAACACGAGTGAGAGGCAGCTGCAGGAGCGCAGAGAAGTGATGCTCTGAGAAGAAGGTACCAGCAGAACAGGAGTAGACACCTAAAATAACCGGAAATGTAGGACAGGGGGAAAATACTAACACACATAAGACCACAAATAGACCAACATGCTAAACTAAAGTCATGCAGATCTGCAACAAACAGATTGTGAATACCGTATCAGTGTAAAGGTCATAGTATGACCACAGCGTAACATACCTCTCTGTAAAAATGAATATTTTTTTAAAATTGTCTCATTTAATGTTTTCATTTTCTGAGAATCACCTTTTGTAAACTACTATCAGATAAAACCAGAAGAAGGCTCAAAATGTTTAACTTCTTAATTAAATGTTGTGCTTGAGCTTAATCTGAAGTGGCGTTTGTGTAGTTTCTGTGCAGCCAAAAAAAAACATGCATCCACTCAATCTGGTGTCTATGTGTCCGTTGCTTCCTCCGCCTGCAGAATGACTGGGGTGGCCAGAGGACTCTGCAGCGGAAGTGGACCACCTTCCTTAAGGCCAGAATGGTGTGTTCAGTCCCAGAATATGAGCTTCACCTCAATGTCCTGCGGGATGTGTTTGTCCTGCAGGGGAGAGACGTGCAAAGCAGCATCTTTTATGGCGTTTTTGGCTTGGAATGGTAAGAGTTTTTATATATATATATATATATATATATATATATATATATATATATATATATGTGTGTGTGTGTGTGTGCGTGTGCGTGTGTGTGTGTGTGTGTGAGTTCAAATAATTCAAAGTGGAAGAGTCCCATTGCTTGAATAAAAAAAGGACCCGGAATGGTTTATTTTGTCTGTTGGGAAATGTTTCACTTGTCAAATCAATAAGAGCTGAATATAAGAAGGTAACCCCAGTATATTAATGTGATATAATTAGTTTCCAAATTAGTTTTGGACAAAAGCAATAAATGGTGCAAATTAAAAAAAAAAAAAAAAAAAAAAAAAGGAGTTATTACGAACTGAAAAACAGCCAAAAATATTTATAATGAAATGGCAGTGGAAATTCTTTATTTCTTCTCTTTCATACTTTTCTTTCTTCCTAAAATGTACATCAGCTCAAGCGTGGAAGAATGAGTAAGCCCCTGAGCCATACTGGTCACCGGTTGTGAGAATCGAAGACTCAGGTTTCACTTGGTTCTCATTCTTCTCAGGCGAACGCTTTGATGACTGATGTGGTGACACAATGGATTTAAGAATCTGACGCACAGCCTTTTACTTCCCTCTCCTACTCCCTCGGTTTACTAATCTCACCTTTAGGGCACCAGACTGGGAGCCACCTGGTTTGTGATTACCAGTTTCTGATCTTGTCTTTCCACAGGTTTGGTAACAAACACCAAAAACGGATCAGTTCTGCTTATGACTCAGAGGGAGGGCGTTATTTTAGTTTTTGCAAATAGGGTGAAGAGAACCAATGGTTGTTCCCGGTGTGGATGACGGGACTCGATACTGAGAAACCCGCATCTGCTGTCTATTTTCTTAAAAAGATTAGGCCTTTCATCCTGGCTGCACGTTTCTGGATGAATACGATAACTTCTTACTGATCTTTGACTTGTCACTGATGATCTGTACTGTGTCTGAAAGTGGATCTCGGCGGCGGCTTCTTCTTAGATCTCTCTGTATCATCAGTCCTGACGGGTGTCCTCTGGACATGTCTTTGGGGTGTTGGATTATATTTTAGGAAGAATATCAAAGCATCCGCCATCTGCCAATACGCCTTCTCAGATGTGCGCAGAGTGTTTGAAGGACCATACATGGAGGTGCAGGATTCGAAGTGGAGGGAATATACAGGCAAGGTTCCGGAGCCGAGACCTGGTTCGGTAAGTTTCCATCTCTTACTTCTCTGAACTCTGAGAGATTTTTTTTATCAACCTTTTACAGGTAAAACAAAAAACTCACTTGGATTATGTTTTTCCCCTGCAGTGCATAACAGACGTACACAGGTCCCAGGGCATAAACTCCTCTCGAGACCTCCCAGACAGCGTGCTCACGTTCGCCAGGAGGCACCCGCTGATGGCTAAGCAGGTTCACCCAGTAGACCTGCGGCCGCTCATGTTCAAGAGGAGCGTCAACTACGTCAAGATCGCCGTGCACAAGGAGCCGGCGCTGGATGAAAACCTTTACACTGTCTTGTTTCTGGGAACAGGTGGAGTTCAGTCAACTCCTAGTGGTGACTGATTCTAATCTTCATCGTCTTTAGCGTAACACTTGTGCGTCTTGTCTTGTAGATGACGGGTGGCTGCACAAAGCTGTGGAGGTCGACGGAGAGACGCATATCATAGAGGAGCTCCAAATATTTGCCAAGCCACAGCCAATAGAAAGCATGGTGACATCTGCAGTACAGGTATTTACAGATTCAGTGCCTTGAGCCATCCTTCTTGTTTTTTCTCTCAGGTTGTCAGAATTTATTTTGGCATTTAAAAGCAATTTTGATCAGCAGTTGTATTGTATAGGCACAACAGCTGTGGAGTCAAGCCAAAGTTGAAATAATTTAGTTAGTCAACTGTTTTTTTTGTGTGTGTTTTTTTTTCTTTTTTGTTTGACAGAGGAGCATCTACATCGGCTCCCACTCTGGCGTGATCCAGGTGCCAATGTCCGCCTGTCAGAGATACACTTCCTGCTATGACTGCGTATTTGCCAGAGACCCATTCTGCGGCTGGGACGGGAGAGTGTGTGTGGAAATATCGTCACGTCCGCAGAGGTGAGGCAACAATGACACAAAAGCACCTGCAGACGTGCGGCATTTTTTCATCGAGGCGCATGCAGAAAACAGAGATCACACTTATGACAAAAAACAAACAAAAAAAACAGATTATAAATCTACATCCTTTATTTTCAATACGCCATTTACATTTCCACCAATTTTTTTGTAGTTTTCAGTATAATCTGAAAAAGCGTCAACATATGGTTAAATCATATTCGCTGAGCTTATTAACAGATTTACAACTTTTACAGCGCTTCGGTCTGGATGCGTATCCTCCCTCTGTCCCAACAGCAATATCAAAGCATGATTAATCATTTATACACAGCCTCTTCTCGTCCAAAGCAGTTTCTGTGAAAACAGGTCTAAGACACTGTGGCTGGCCTGGATTATGTTTTTTTATCACTTCTGTGAAACTCAGCAGGAGCTTCAGCAGAAAAAAAAAAAAAAAAGATTTGATAGTTTGGATGGATAAATGAGCCTGAATGCAGTAGGCGGAGCATGTAATTAGGAATAATATATCATTAGTTTTAGAAATTCAAATCTTGAACAGTAATTAGTTAAAATCTGTTTGATGTTGTATATCACTTTTTTTTTTTTTTTTTTTTTTTTTTACATTTACATTTATGTTTCAAGATAATATTTCCATGTGGTCTTAGGGAGTTTGTTGAAGGCAGACGCTGCCATTTGTCACACTGGGGATCTCTGTAAGTGTAACCTCAGTCGTTTTGATGTTACAGTGTCAAATACCAGTGGTTCAGCCACATATACCCCCCTTCCATCATCAATAGCCACTTATCCATGCAGAGTTGTGAGGGGTGAGTACTATGTGGGCGGTTGGTACCATTAGACGAAGACAAGCAACCATGCAGACACACAATTTAGAGCACGGCAAATTGGAGGAACCAATTAACCCCAACAGCCAGGTTTATCGACTGTGAGAAGTAGCCAGAGTACCCAGAGAGAGCCCACGAATGCAGAGGGAGAACATGTAAACCGTGGTTCCACCGTGCAGCCAGCCATAAACCAGCCGAATCACAAAGTGTGAAGCCGTCCAAAACAAACACATACAGTGTGCTCAGTCCTCCATTTGGGACTGTCTCTCCTCATTCACTCTGCATCGGTGAGCAGCAGACATCTTAATCTCTATTACTGCGGCAAACACTTCTACCACTCCTGTGGATTTGTTGTACTCATGATGGATGCTGGAGGTTGGGGGGGCGTAAAGCAGCACAAAGAGCAGAATAATAATGAAACATCTTACAAATCATACACGTCTGATATCTAAAACCAGTCTTTTATAAAGTGTATGGAACAGCCTGTTCTTTGGTGTTGGAGAGCAGATATGGTGCTGGAAGAGATTTGCTCACCCACTATTCATTAAAGCGAGTAAAGCGTCCAAGTGCGGAGGCTCCCTCTGCCAGTAGATTGCAGTGAGCTCAAGCAATGCAAAATGTTCTGCAGCATGAAAATACTTGCAAAAATATTGCTGCTGGGCATTTGGGTTAGATAAGTCTGAATTTAAAGAAATCATCTGCTTCGTCATGGATAAAAGTTTTAATAGTGACCGACTGGTAGCAATGTAGTTTGTATGTTGAAAACTATCACTGCTTTAAAACAAACAAACAAAAAAACACATTAACTAATTGGAAACAATTTTCTAAAATGTGAGTTGCTTTTTTTTTTTTATTTATTTATTTTTTTTTACAAAAAGACATTCTAATTTTATCAAGCCCCAGCAGAAACTTCTAAATATTTTTCTCGGGATATTTTATTTCATTTCATGGATCAACTTAAAGTAGTGAATAAATGTGAATGGAAAATACTGTCTGTAACTTCCTATCTGTCTGGGAACATTTCTTAAAATTTCATTAAGTCTGTTGCTTTCTAATATAGCTAAATGCATATTTATTATTTTTTTTTTAGGTCAAACTTAACGCAGGACATCTCTAGAGGAACCAGAGGCTGTAAAGAGAATCCAGGAAATGGTATGTCTTACAAAACACACACACACACACACACACACACACACACACACACACACACACACACACACCCTTGTAATTATTATAAATCCATTATTCAACAGCCCCAACTCCTTTAAGTTTTAAAAAGTTCAATACTTAATTTGCTTCCCGCCCTTCTTTGATGAGTTTTCCTAATTTTTTTCACACTCAGATTAAGGGGTTAAAAGAGTCCTTCTTATTCTGCCTGAAAAAGCCCGAGCTGTTAGCATTTGTGGAGGGATTTCATTAGGTGCACGTTCCTCACCCATCCCCCAGGTCCCAGCATACACATTTTAATCAGCTCCTCTCTTGCTGGAGGTCAGGCGGTCCTGCTGCTGCACTGCGGGGCTCGCTACATTTAAAGAAGCATGTGAGATGTGATAGAAAGTGATGCCTTAACTCCACTCTGCGCTTTTGAAACGTGCACCCTCTGTGACCTGACATCTTGTTCGATGTTCGTCTCTGTCGCGTTCTTCATCCGTTGCTGTCCTTTTCTGTTACCCAGTGATCCATCGGAGACGGGCTGTGATGTCGGGGGACGATGTGTTGCTCCAGTGCGAGCTTCGCTCCAACCTGGCAACTCCGCGCTGGACCCTAAATGGCAAGGAGCTCCAGGGATACGGGTTGAGCACAGGCTACCGCGTTGGGACGGACGGGCTCCTTATAATAGGTGCTCGCACCCAGCAAGGTGGCTCGTATCGCTGCTTCGCAGTGGAGAACGGGGTCTCGGTGCTGGTTTATCTTTACACGGTGAAGGTTCACACAGATCCATACTTCCCAGTGGAGCCCACAGACTCCACAGAACCCACTACCGTCTCCAGCCCGGTGGTTTTCTCCACCGCCAGCCCCACTGAGCAGCCTCTGCCCTCGCCGCCAGCACCGCTGCCGCCAGGAGCCAATTTCCAGACCTACAGACACATGGAGGCCATCTACATATCTCTGGTGGCGGTTCTGGGAGGGCTTTGCTTAGTGCTAACTGTGGTGCTGCTCTACGTAAGCTTCTGCACCAGACGGGAGAGTCGGAGTCGGAAGTTCTCCCATCAGAACCTCCATGTTCTTGGGTCCTCGGATAGAAAGAGGAGCTCCCACCTGGAGCTCAAAACCATCTCCAGCCACTGCAACGGACGCCAGGGCCGGCGCTCCATCTCGGTGCCGACCTTCGGGGACTTCAACGACAGCTTCCTGCAGATAATCCCCGGCGACGACCAGATGTCTCCGGCCAAAACGCCGCCGCCAGCTCCCCCTCTCCCCAACCCGCCTCCACTTCCGAACATGGACTACGCCAACGGGCTGTCGGCCACGCTGCCCAGCGTTCTGAGGAAGATGAACGGGAATAGCTACGTGCTGCTGAGGCAGGCCGACCCCGAGGGCATGTCACCGCTCTATCACTCATTCACGGAGGAGCTCAACCGGATCCTGGAGCAGAGGAAACACACACAGCTGGACATGCATCCCGATGAGAGCTCCATCTAGGACGCTCCGGTCAATATTTTTGGTCCAACTTATTTATTTGTAACCCAAACGGAGATGTTCAGTTGTGGGGAAAAGCTGAAATTCAAACCATGGAAGCTCCTGCGTCTGGAGAGCGTCCATGAGTTCTCCTTGTGATGGACCAAAAGAACCAGAGTGACTGAAACAAGCTTAGCGGCTGTGAAGAATTTGCACTAAAATAAAGCAAATGGATGCGGGACGATGTCACCTCACTGGACTCTGCAGAGGTTTAGGGACGATGGGAGTTGCATTGCAATGAATCACTGGATTTTTTTTTTTTTTTTTTAGATTTTTGAGAAGTTTAAACATTGTGTATTATTTATTCTGAGTAGCACAAAGGGATACTCTTCTCCATATGGATGTTTAGAAAAATAACGTCTTTGCTAGTTTGAATACTGAGAACTGAGACCGTTGTACAATGTGTTTTTTTGTTGTTGTTTTTTTTCTGTCTCGGCCACCTGGACGGCAGAAAGTGAGGTTGTTCGTAAAAGTAGAGGTTTCAATTTTCCTGATTTGGGGTAACAATACTTATTTATGGCTGAAATTTGGCGAAAGATGTTTTTGAAACTTGTTTGTTACAGTACAACCACAAACTATTGCAAGTATTTTTGTTATTTACCAAGACCATAGCTAGAATCTCCACAATGTAGACTGAAGCCATTGTGAATTAGAAGGAAAGTGACAGGTTTTCCATCCAAAGTGTTTTAGAAATACAATCTGAGAAGTGTGCCGTGCATTTGTATTCAGTTCTTATGAGTCAATACTACCTTTCGTATAGCTACAGCTGCAAGTCTTCAGAGGTTTGCATATCTAGAGACTGAAACTATCGACTATTCTTCTTTCCTGCTGAAAAGTGAACCTTTGCCTCTGTCTCAAGTGTGTTGCGGCCTTTAACAGATTTTCCTCTCTTGCCCTGTATTTAGCTCCATCCAATCGTCCCATTTAAAGTTTGAAAATGCCTCTTCCTCCCTGCTAAATAAAAGCATTCCTACAGTATGATGCTGCCAGTGCCACCACAATGCCGGGCCAAAAATATCAGTTTTGTCTGAAGTTTGATGCAAGAGCACTGGATTCTAGCCGTATCAGAGTGAAGAGGAGGGAATACTTTTGCTAACCATCCTCACAGAGAGTCTTGTTTCCACCCGTCTTGTCATTGTTCCCCACCGTTTCTTCTTCACCCCATAGTGGACAGCACGCCCAAATTACTTTAAATGGTTGACCCTGGTTGGTTAAACTCATCGGCCTTGTGTGCCTCCACTCCCTGCATCATCATTGTTGCATCAGTCCTGCTTTTACTAACTTTTTCTCTCCTCTCTGGACTCTCTTTTCACGTACACCCTACATAAAATCTGCTAAAAAAAAATCCCTTTTTATTTCTTAAGAACTATATTTTGTTCAGATATCGTCACTAAGATGTTTCTTCCAGACTTTAGAACTTCCACATTCTATTAAGCTGCCGAACGATGGTTTGAAGCAAAAACGGTACATCATTTTTTAAAATCACCATAAATTGTGGAAATGCAATCGAATTCAAACACATAAAAGCTTTTGTGGAGAGCTGAGGTTTAAATGATTCTCCCAGCATATTTCCTGCTGTAGACGTCAGTTCACACTATTTCTTAGTTATTGTCAGGAAGTATTGGATCTCTGTTTTCCCACTCTGAATGGAGGAAGAAAGGAAGCTTGGAGTCAAAGACGAATCTGTGACACAACCACAATGGATAGTACATTTTTTTGTGAAATGAGCATTGTGCTTGAAACATCGCTTGAGAAATATTGTATGAAACATATATTTCTGTGTGTTCATTTAAAACACTATTTTGTCTTGTCTCTTGTTTAAACACTCGCTTCCCTTTTCCAGGCTCGATATATTGCGTCTGTAAAAACAGCTGCAGCTGGGCTATTGCTTGTTTCTTACTTTCCGCCATTTATGGGGGCCGGAGGAGGGGGGAAACAACAAAACAAAACTGCATTTAAGGAAATGTGCCGTGTGTGAAAGGAGGAGTCAGTATTCAGCTGGATTAACTGATTTATCTAAATACTGCAGACGGACTTTGTGGCTTTTAAAAAGCACAGCACACCCTGAAGGAAAATAGATAAAATACAGTAAATATGTTTCTTATTCATGACTATGACTCCTCCCACATTTAAACTGCAGGCAACTTTTGCCTCCATTTCTCTGCACACTTACATGCCAGCATTCATATATACACAGAGCATAATAGTCACATGGCAGCAGGTGCAATCTCACAATTACATATACACAAGGAGCATCAGCAGCTGAGAAACAATTTTACATGTTAATATTGTTAATTTATATTTTGTTATAATTTAGTAACTATTTTTTTAATTTTTTACATGTTTTCGTTTTTGTCTTGTTCTGTTTATCACTATTGTAATCATTTCTGCAATTACCTCAGCCCCTTTAGTTTTTTTCCTCCATGTCCCTGCCATCTTTGTCTTTTTAGCAAAAATGTAATGACATCACAGAAGAAAATAGTTATTTGGCTGTTTCAGAATCAAAGAATGTCTGTTTTACCCTGAAACCGGTACAAATAGAGTATTAGCACATCAGTTTGTCCTCTGCAGTAAGAATAGAGAGAGAGAGAGAGAAAAATCTGCAGGTGGCAAAATTTTAGACCGGACATGCAGTGTGATGCCAAAAAACAACCAAAAGCTGCAGAGCTCACAGTATTTCCATGGCAAGGTGAGCATCCCTGTGATTAAATACAGACTGTATAATATACGATGACTGAAATGAATCTGTGAGCAGTTTGTAAACATGTCACAGTCGTTCGTGAACAAATGTCTGTCTTCCCAGGAAGGTGTCGAGTCAGCTCTTGCGGCTCAGCAGCAGGCAGGCCTGTCTCGTGGCTTGCAGTGCATAAGTCAGAGCAGCGCAGCGTGGCTCACCTTCACGAAGAGAGGGCAGGAGCATTTAGGCTTCCTGTGTTCCTGCCGTCTCTGCAGGCTGATGCAGCCTTTTAGGGTACAAGACCACTTGGTCTTTGTGCACAGATTTTATTTTCTTTGCTTGTCAATTCAAGCCTCACTCAGTTGCTTTGTGCAACATTGGAGCATTTCTTAACGTTATCTACAAAATCCGAGTTAATCCGTTGAATAATTCTTTACAGTGATTGAAATATAGCAAAACTGTGTAATTTGAGTTCTAAAAATTTGTATTTCAATAATTGAGGGTCTGCTGTACAAACATGTTCAACATGTTCCTTCAAAGTTTCTGCATATAAAATTCAGAGAAGTATACTATTATTGAACTGTGCTGATTGTAGAAGTTAGTCTGGACGGGGAGCAGTTATGCCATGTTTGATTTGCCACAGAAATCAGATCTGGAAATGAGTTTTCAACCCAGTTTGGCTTGAACCAGCTGCAAGTCACGGAACTGTATTTGGGATAGCTACTTGTCGTAGTGCTAATTACTATAACCAATAAAACCAATGACAACATATAATTTTCCCTTTTGTGCAAACATTTAAGGAGCATGGTCAGATGTAAGGATTGCAAAATACTGTATGTGCCGCTGGCTTACTGAGATATAAACTTCCACAGGTCCAAATTAAGGGTTTAATCCTGGTTTTCACAGCACATTTTATTTATCTCTCACCGCCAACGCTAAATTCATTTCAGATTTTGACTTCCAACCAAAGCATTTTATTTATCCAAGTTAAAACTTGGACAATCTGACCTCCAAATGGAATTGAATGTACCATCAGAACATCCCACTGCTCATCCAACTTCTAACTGATTCACAATGTGCATAGTCTCATGAATCAGTCACAGTGGATGTGGGAAGGTTGTCATATCAGTATTGAGTGTGTTTCATTTGCAAATTGGAAAAATCAGTGGGTTTCTTCTTTTTTTTTTTTTTTTTCTCAATAGATCGCACGGTACATTGCTTGTTATTGGTTTATCAAGATGCAAACAGCTGCTGCACATGTGAAACTAGTGGGAGTTGGAAGTATAAACTGTTTATTTTCATTTCTGACGGTTTGCATCACATTAAAACAACAGCACGCACAGCACTGTAAAATGTAGATTCGTAAACAAGTTTCCTTATGATTCGAGTCAGCTGGGATTGCTAGCAGTACTTAGCGCCTCGGCATTTAGCAGATCCTGCTGGTTTTTACTGAATAACAAATAAAATGCGCTCAAGTTCAACTGTGACATCTGATTCCCACGTAAAATCAAACAGAATATCACAAATCAACTATTTTTTTTAAATAATAACGCTTAAAGAAGCTGCAAAAGTGTTTTATTTTTTCCTTTCTTTGCCTTTAAGATGCTTTTGATTCTGCAGAAAAACACTTTTTTCAGAGAAGATGTATTTCAGGCTTCAATCCTTGTTTTCTGTCAACTCACTTCGGTTTTTTTTTTTCTTTTAACTTTTACTCTGCTGCCTCCACAATTTCCTCATCCCATTACCGCTACATTAAACTTTTATCCATCCATTCGCTCTCTCAAGGACCCTGTTGAGTTTATGAATGATTGCTAATCAATTTGAGCCAGATTTCCAAGAACACTCATGTTTATCTTTGTGTTTTTGCAGGTGCAGGAAAGAGGCAACGAGTTTCTATGTTGATGCTTAGCACATAGTTAAGGATATTTTTATACTTCCAGCTAATCTATAATGCTATATATTTATAGGGTACAGTTTTATTTAAATCAAAGTTGTAAAAAGTTGTATTTTGTAGCACATGTAAAGTGATACAACGCTGCTTCCTCTGGTGTTAGATAAACAGTAAATTATCGTGCTCAGTTTTTCTTCTGAACAACTCATGCATGTCCATACTGAATCCTGAGTCTCTGCTGCTTCGTTTTGTTTATTTGAAGTTTGAGTGAAGAAGTCAATACGTGCATTTTTTGATCACTGGATTTTCTGTTTAAAAAGCAAAATATCAAATTAAAATACACCCAGGTTTACATTAACATTTGCATTTAGTAGAGTATTTTGTCATTTCAAATGAAAACTAAACACCTACATTTTCTTGTTTTTTATTTTTTATATTTGTTACTGGTTCCTCACTAGAATATCCAGTTACTCAAATATGCACGCAGCACTGTGTGGAAAACTACAATGCAAACTTATATCTTTGACTTAAGTCACTGTCATTTATTTATACTTTATGATATATGTGGAAATGCAATGTTACTTGATTTATTTAATGGCTTCCATGATCTGTGCTGTTTATTATTGTATATTTCAAAAATGATGTAAAATCTCATGTAAACACTGACCCCTTCCATCCGTTTTTCTTCTATTTGACATAAATCTGTATTTCCTTTCAGTCTGAACTTATGTCCTCTCTTATTGTAAAATAG
>NW_015116184.1:0-22922 GCF_001443285.1 Poecilia latipinna
ATTTATTAAACATTTCTACCACATTATCACTTTCTTTTATGGTTTATTTTGTTTAGCTTTCTTTTTTTAGAATAACAAAATGTAGAAAAAGTGAATGGTTGTAAACAATTTTGGAAGAAATTTCAAATGTGATTGAAAGTTCAATCACATTTAAGATCAAACAATAAACTATATTTTATACAATCTGTACGAGAAAGTAATCATGATTCATGAAGAAGCAATTAAAAACAATCACAACCAGGAGCACTTTCATAGTATTTGACTTTTATTAATAAAGAATCGGGTCTGTAAAGTCCGTTTACAATGGCAGATCCAAAACAATAAAAGTGTAACAAATATGACCAAAAAAACAAAACAAAACAAATCTGGTTTTCAAGAGCTCTGGTCTGTAAGCAGAAAACAAAGCTGCCATGATTAACACCTGCAGTGGGAGTGATTTTCAGCATTTGAAAAACTGCATGAGCAGGGAGACAGTCAACGTCAGATGAAGCTAATGTGCAGTAACGTCTAGGCACTTCAGATAAAAGGCAAGCCCATTTCAATCAATTCAGCGCGAGAGGCATGCATGCTCTGCTGCTTCCTCATCTCTCACATCCTGTCCTTTCACTTACTAACACCCATCCTTCCTCCGTCTCTTCCCTCGGCTTCTCAGATTGCACTTCTAGATCTCTGCTTGACGTCGTCTACATTCTTCATTCAGCTAGTAAATCAGGGCTTGTTTGACAAACGGCTTTTGTTTGGATTCCATTTGTGGGATTCATTATGATGGAGAGAGATTTAAAAAAATTCTCCAGGGGAGGGAAAACAGGACGTCATCAGGATCTTTAACATTTAATGACACACTCTTGTTGACTGCTAAATGGAGCAGAACACTTGTTCAGTCATCTACTTTTCAGGGAGTAAACAATGCCGACTTGGGAATCCTTAATATTTATTTTAAGATATTTATACAATGTATTCGCGTGGCAAATTTATAGAAAACAAATGTCAGAATGTCAAGTATTTCCTCGTTATCTCTGGGACTTCAATGACAAATTTAAGGCATTTTTCCTCCTCAGGTTGGAATGATTACACCCCACATTTTAAAACAAGAACAGGAGGCCTTGGTTTGAGCTTACTGTACTTTAACAAGTTTCTGGTATAATTCTGTCTGGATGTCACGAGCCTGATGTAGGCCTTCTGCAAACCAGATTTAATTTGTATTTGGGAAAACAGCCCTGCCCATCTGACCTAAAAGCCACGTTTCGATAAAATGAAACCGTTGTATGCACAGGGAAGTGTATGTATAGATCTCAAAATTGTATGTATATACATCTGTATGTGAATTCAAACTTCTTCACATAATTCTTGTTTTTAGAAATCATGAAAGTTGTTCAATGTTTTTTCTCTACCCCAAGAAAAAAAAAAAAGAATGATTTCAATAAATCATTGAAAGTCTAATGTACGCCCATTTATATGCATTATATATTCACGTAAACTCTGATGGGAAACTGAGCCAATAACTAAAGACATTTCTATTCTAATAACCTGCTCCAACATTTAAAATACCTAAACATATTTGACTGGAATTTTGGCACTTGGACTTAAACATGAAATGGTATAAAATCATTAAAAAAAAAAAGTCTTTGATCTGAAATGTTCTGATTTTCAGGAATTATCAAACTCCTGAAAGCTGCTACAGCATGTGCGCAGATGAAAAGAATGATAATATTACAACAGTGCCAGTGCAGGAATAATAAAGAGTGTGGCTATATGCTATAAAGAATTAGACTGGACACAGGGGACATGGAACATGTTGAGTTCAGGCGTTTGGACACTTTCAGCATGTTTTTGTGGCAACAATCAATCACAAAAAAAAAAGTCTCAGAATAATAAATTAATTTGGGCATGCTAAAATTCTTGTGGACTAAACAACGGTTTGGATATAAAAACAAACTCTCAGCACTTGAAGGTATTGGACCAGTTTTGGCCAGCAGATGGAGACAGAAAGCCTTTGCATTTTTCTACGGCGCTCTTAAATGTCTGTGACATACATATGTCACTTCTAGAGAATGGCACACTTTGAGGGGGGTTTCTCTGTACTGCTGGTGATTTTCACCTCTTTTCCCGCCGAACCCTGTTCACCAACGACAAAAGCGGCTAAACGTCACAAACATGTTCTCTTACTTTTTCTTAGGAAATACATTTATAACAAAAAAAAAAAAACAAAAACGAACGGACATACCGGCTTCTTGGTGGATTTATACAGTATGTCTCTTGCCAAAGCTAGAAAAGACTGCATAGCAGACAGATTGGAACACAGAAGCAGAGGAAATAAGATTAAACCTTTGCAGCACATTAACAGCGTTTACACAAAACAAGCCCAAAAGTTCAGTGAGGTGTGCAGTCGTGGTGGATTCATTGTGACTCACCTCTTCCACATTAATGCTGGACTTTGCACTGGTCTCGAAGAACCTGATACCGTGATCCTTTGCCAGCTGTTGACATTAGAGTAAAGAATATGACTCACAACCACATCCTGGTTCTTATCTAAAAGCAACTTTAAAGATAGGTCAACATTTCTTTACATACAGTGTGCTCGACATTCTTAGTCTGGTACCATTTTTTTTGGTACAAAATACCGACAATGTATCATCTTTCTGTCACTTATGCATGTTACTTTGTGTCACATACAATCACAACACAAAACAAATGCTTTAAGAGTTGAAATAGGCATACAAAGCTAGCCTAAGCATCAAAATTTATATAGTAGGCATTAATTACAGTCACATCGGTTTCCTCACCTTCTCTCCCGTCTCCTTGGACACTTTCCGCTTCGGCTCAATGTCGCATTTATTTCCTATAAGCATCTGACTGACCCCAGCAGATGCATTCTGTGAAACAGGGGACGTAGTTATCCGATTAGAGGAGGTCAGCTGAAAATAAGCATTAATCATCACTGCTAGAGTGATGGGATTTAACATCAGATATCTGCTGCAGAGTAAACTCGGAGCATGCTCGGTTCTCCTGTTCAATGCCAGCTGTAGAGTTATTCTTTTTTATGAAAGACAAATGCATCATTTTAATCCAAACAAGCAACACTGTTGGTTGTTGTAACCAATAACTTTTATTGCAACTTCATAAATCAACATGACTTGTTTCCTAACTGTTTGGACAATCTTTTGTTTGACTCCGGTATTAAATTTTGTGGTGAGGGTGGAGGACAGAGTCTCTGCTGATAGTGGAGCACTCGCACTGCGTTGTTGTGCAAGTGAATGCCCTTTAAATCTTTCTGAGGTTTCTTTAGCAACAAAGCAAGACTTTTGATTTCAGCTTTCTTCAATTTTGATAGTAAGCCGCCCCAGATAGTTTTTGCTCCGTCTTCTCAGTTGAGGTCAACCCCCATCCCAGTTACCGCCACCTTTTCACTTGCTTTGAAAAAACGATTAACTTTCAAGTGAACTGTGGTAGCTGCTCAGAGAAGCTACTTTAAGTTGACTATTGTGACAAGATTTGAAGCTTCAGTCAGAAACTGCAAGCAAGTATCAGCTTTACCAAGCAAATTAAAGAGATAGTTCAGGTTGTTTTTGGAAGATTGTTTCTGTTTTTGTGTTTTAAGCAGTAAACATTTTGTCTGGAATAACTCTCCTTCAAATTTACAGAGTGTGAAAAAAAATCAGAGATATAAATATATTCGCAAAGCATTGTAGCTTAACACTGAAATGTTTTTCATACATACGTATTGTATAGCACATAGTTCGTCTGGTCAGATATTATTCAATATATGCTCTGTTTTTAGTGCTCGCTTTAAATAGGATGGTCATTGTTACTGCCTACAGACCAACCATTTCTTCTATGTAAAGAGAATAAACTGCTATAAATGCTTTGGAACTGGACTTTAACATGAAAATGTTTGATTTATTTTGGCCTCAGTGTCATATCAAGTCAGAGTATTTTTTAAGTATCATCTTTAACTATAACACTCTTCTTGCAACCTCCTGTTGTTTTCCCATTCTAAATTTTGTAATGAAAAATATAGGAATTATTACCCTACACTTGACTAAAAATATATTATTTGTAGTAGCAGAGGTTTTCTGTGCAGAAGTTAAAACTTAATTTTCAATAAAGCTATTTTGTTCTGAATTTACTTCCCTATTTTTTACTACAATTTGGCCCTGAACTAGAATCTCATACGCAATCAAAACAGGAGTTATTAATGTGAGAGCACAATGCACTTTTCTCTGTATTTTTGAAGGTTTTGAAAGTCTGTTTTCCTGTCATAATGAATCAGAATAATTTTTAATAATAAAAAGTTATCAAGGAGCAACAGTTGCAATATTCAGTCTCATGGAAATGGAAACAGTCTCACTTCCTTGATGCTCTTCATCCAGTTTTGGATGTTTTCAAAGGATTTCTCATCAGTGATGTCGTAAACCAAGATGATGCCCTGGCAGAAGAGTGACAACTTAAGTGTTCAGTCACAACATACAAAGTGAGCACAAAGAGAAGACATGCAACATGTTATCCATCCTGCAGCTTCTACGGGTGTGCAGTCCTCACCATGGCTCCCCTGTAGTAGGCAGTAGTGATGGTCTTGAACCTCTCCTGTCCTGCTGTGTCCCTGCACCAATAAGTCAAAGCATTTCAAGCCAGAAACATACAGTGATGCATGTGCAGGACTCATAGAAATATATATATTTATTTAAAAGGTTGCATTTAAAGTGAATTGTACATCTTAAAAAATATATTTTATTGATTTCAACACATCACAAAACAAAGAACCACCTCAGTGACACGTCTTACCAGACTTGTAGTTTCACTTTCTTTCCATCCACTTCAATTGTTTTTACTTTAAAGTCAATGCCTGGGAGATAAAGAAAAAGAGGACAGGAAAAGGCAAAATGAGCAAAATACCCCTGATAGGAAGTCAAGCATACACACACTGCACGCAGTATTGGTAAGGTGGAAACTGGTCATTTCCACCGTGTGCACTCCCATCCACAAGCAAGCATGAATTGTTTTTTTCCTTTGAGGATGGACAAGCTGACAGACAGCAGGGAGGGGGCTGTCCAGCACTAAACTCTGCATGCCAGAAAGCCAGCAGCTCTTTTGGGAATGCAGAGATGGTAAGAGAGATAGGAATGAGGGTGGGTGGACCTTCAGAGAGAGCAATGAGATCAGTAAAGGGAGAGATAGGATGGGGGGGGGGGAGTCAGGACAGAGACTGTTATTAAATAAGAACATGAAAAAAAGTAGTGCAACAGAATAAACCCTGTAGTTTAAGTCTGTATTTAAAAGTAATCTTAAACTAATTAGTTCCATTACAGTACTTTATAAGTTTCATTGAAGCTACTAGAAACTTATTGGTCTTCCTAAATTAAAGTTAGATGAAAATACCTGGTAGGTTCCATGAGAGTTAAGTTCCCTAGAAGTTTAATGAATGCACCTGGTGAATGGCATTAAAATTTCCATTTATAAAAAAACATGGCAAGTCCTTTTAAAGTTTTGATTTGTTCAACAACAGTTCTGTAAACTACCCTGTAAAATCCATGAAGGTAGCTTGTAAGTTTTATGAAAAATATTTATTAAGTTTCTTGTCAGTACCTGGTAATTCAACAAAGTTCCTGCTAAAGAAGGTTCCATGAAAGTGACTGGAAAGTTGTCAGTGCTCACTTAACACTACAGAATGATTCAATGCAAGTACCTGATGAGTTCCTTGAAAACCCTGTTAAGGTTCCAGGTAGGTTTCATGCAACCACCAAGTAGGTTTCAGGAAAGTTCAATGAAACCAACTGGGTAAGTTCTGTGAAAGTTTAATGACAGTATCTAGCAAGTTTCATGGATGATACAGATTACCTGGAAAGGTACTTATGTTCCAGGTTCCAGAAAAGGCACCAGGTATGAAGGTACAGAGTAAATTCTATGTGATACAGCTCGAGGAAAGTTCAACTAAAGTGCCAAGTAAAACCAGGGAACCTGCAAAGTTGAAAGAAGTTTTATGAATGCTGCTCATACATTTCAAGGTTCCAAGAAGTTCCATGAAACCACATCAGATCCAGGAAAGTTCCATCGAACCCTGAGCAAGTTCTGGAAAGTAACACCAACAGATCTAAACTCTAAGCTCAGATATGGGATGCATCATGCAGTGGTATAAAAAAAAAAAAGAAAAAAGCACAGAAAAAAAGAAAAGGAAGATATGAGAAAGAAAGTGGAGACTAGTTGAGACATGAAAGTAGTCTCAGAAACCAGTTTGCACAGTGTTCGGAATCAAACAACGGATCATGAAATGTCAGCAAACATTTATTCAGCTCATAACTCAAGTTTCAGAGCGCTGACGCAGACAGGCTGCAGTTAAATAAACATTATTCTCACGTACCGATGGTGGAGATGTATGTGGAGTTGAAATTGTCCTCAGCAAAACGGATGATGAGGCATGTTTTACCCACTCCGCTGTCCCCGATCAACAGCAGTTTAAAGAGGAAATCGTATTTTTTCGCCATGGCTGGAGCCCAGATAGAAGGAAGAGGAGGAGGGGAAGATTTAAGCAGTCTCTTTTAAAAAAAAAAAGTTTAAAAACTTCCCTTTTTTGTTCTTTGAGATATGCCAGTCTTCTTTTCTCGTTTTCCCCCTCCCAGCCTGTTAACCGGTAAATTCCGATCCCCCTCAGTGCCTCGGTGCTTAGTTTGGACTGGGCGACAACAAACTCCATCCAAAGTTTACAATGCAAGTTTAAGGTCAAACCTTCATCGCCTGAGCTGTTAAAACTCCATTCTTCTGCACTAAAAGTATCCAAATCCCACCGTTTACAAACACATTGGAAACGCTACGTGGTTTTCAGGCTGTAGGGGAGAAAAAAAAAAAAAACTCGGCCCAAATTCCACTTTGGCTGGGAGAATTACGTAGAGTGGGAGTGATTTATGGGAGTGACCAACTTTTACTGACCGGACGTTAGATGGCGCCACTTGAATAGAAGCTCTGTTTATTCCTGGAATAACAAGGCAGATAAAAAAAAAAAAAAACGTTACAAGTTTCACACTTCAAGGTTTTCCAGTCAAAGATAAACCATTAGAAACATTAAATTGTGTCACAAAAGTCATTTTTAACATTGCGTGCAATGGTGATAAGATATGTCCAATTGTCCACTGACAACATTGATATTGTATCCTAATTTTTTCATGAGAGTTTACTGCCCAGGTCTAACAGCAAAACTTTAATGTAAAGCTTAGTAATAATTTAGGCTGTTACATAGATAGCGGTAGGTTTACGTCTTGAGATTGTAACAGCGGCACAAGATACCAAAAAACGACAATTTAGTTCTGCCTGCATGGAAAATTTCAAGAAAGACTTTCCCCAGATGGAATCATAGAGAATGTAAGGACACAAACATAAATAAACTAATACAAAAAGGAAATGTAAAAACAACAACAACAACAACAACAAAAAAAAACCTAACAAGGCTTGTGGGCAGAAACATCATATCAAAGTACTTAATTTTATTTTCCTGAAGACAAGAAAATACTTATTCTGCAGAAACCTATTTTTCCAGGACTCATAAAACTTGTGTTATACAGCCTTTATATTCACTGGAATGCGCCCCTTCCTATTTGTGTCCATAAGGCCATAAAATAATTCATATGTGACAGAATCATGGCTTATACATCTGAAGAACACAATAACATAGCGCCCCCTGCAGGTAACAAGAACCGAGTCACTTTCTGCTAAAACCTTGTTTTTATTTTACACGTGAATTATATTTATTTTACGAAATGAAATAAATCAAGATTGATGAAGAATAATTCTTTTTCTTTCCTCCTTAATACTATACTTAATATAGCTTATTTTTTAAATTGCAAAATATTTTTTTCTGTCGCTTTTTTTTCAGGGAAATCTTACTAGATTGAAAAAAATAACGTTCGTTACGTAGGTTATTATTAACATTAATGTTGCCAATTTTCTACACCTATTTGATTTTTTTTTAAAAATGTTACATTGACTATAATGATGTTTTCTTCTTCCTCCCATCAGCCAGCAGTTTCCGGTACGTGACCGACGTGAGTTTTTCTCTTTTCTTTTCTGCGGAGAGTCTTTGCTGGAAACACGCAGACATGCCCGTAAGTAAAAATACCGTTTGTAAAGTTATTATCATGATATAAAGAGTAGGCTTACCCTGTAAGAAGTCGGTACTGGAGTTGACATTTGTGTTTTTTCGTGATTTGGTTAGTTGTTTGGTGTTGCTTTAATGTAAATGTGGAAATGTGAAGCAAGGCAATATGGCGAGAACACGTGTCGGAGGGAGAAACAACGCGATCGGTTAAAACACGTCTAAAAGCCTTCTTCAATTCCCTTTAAGTCAAATTTAGGTAGAAAAGGGTTAAACTGGTTCTGTAGTTTAATACTAAAGCCCAACCATGGTTTGTCTATTCAAATATATATAATTTTAAAAACATATGTTTTCATATTTTAGAAATAAAATCTGATATAGCTATCATATGTCCAAAAATGTCCAAAAATATGTCCAAAAATGTACATTTATTTACTGCTGTAACCTTTATTTATTTATCTCTCATGGTTCCTTAAAGTGAAACCTACATTCAGGTCACAGTCGTTGCCTTTGTGTAATCATGTTATAAAAGCTATTTCCTGTGCTTTTCAACTTGTTCTCAAATCATTTAAAAAAAATAACATGATTGCTGTTGCTTTTTAAGTCATTTTTTAAATGTGACTTTCTAATAAGTTATCCTGTCTTTTCTCCAGCTCGCAAAAGATTTGTTGCACCCCAGTCCTGAGGAGGAAAAGAGGAGACACAAGAAGAAACGGCTTGTGCAGAGTCCTAACTCCTACTTCATGGATGTCAAATGTCCAGGTTTGCGTTAATCTACTCGTTATAGTCAATAATCTGTAATCTAAAAGAAATGTATTTAATATTACAAGTACATTTTGCCTTTATGTGTTGCCCTTTCTCTAAACCTGTAGTGATCGGGGTGTCAAATAAGGCAGAAAGTGACTCTTGCGGTTGTTTGCGAGCGAGATTTCACTTGACTCGTTTACACAAACAGCTGCATGGACACCAGTAGTCGGCCATTACGTTCGTCACATAGCAGCAGCTCCCTCTTTCGTTTGGCTTAAGACCTCCATGATGTGTTTCTTACTGTTTTTTTTTTTTTTGTGTGCATTTTGCAGGTTGCTACAAGATCACCACAGTATTCAGCCACGCTCAGACAGTAGTGCTGTGTGTCGGCTGCTCCACAGTTCTTTGCCAGCCGACGGGAGGAAAAGCTCGCCTGACAGAAGGTAGAGACACCACCAGAAGCTCTGTTTCTGGAAAATCCCCTTCATGTTAAAGTCAACCATTTGATACTCACAGAAACGACAATGTTAAGTTTGGCAAGGTGTTTATTTCAGTTTCGCTTCATCGAATCGCCCGCACCTGTTTATTTAACTCCTCGCAGGTTGTTTCTGAAATTGTCGAGTGCTGTGCGTTCACAACAAAGCAGATTTTGTTCACGGTGTTTTTCAGAGGTTACTCTTGAGTTTGCTCTCGGTGATGAGTGGTGTAGATCATAAATTTGACACTGTGGTCTTGATATTTATTACAATGGCAATAAAAAAAAAAAAAAAAAGTATTGTTAGGAGAATTTCTTTTTTAAAGCCACGACGCTTCCAATAAGGAAGTAGTGCGTTTTACTCGTTGTCTTATCTTGCACCCCACAGGCGTCGCTCCGTTAACTTTAAATGCTGTGATTTAACACCATGACCTCAACACCATGTCAAATCAACCTTTTGACTTCCAAGCGAAGAATCGACTGGAATAATACACAGAAGCCACGTGCATTAAGTAATGTGTGTAATCCGAAGCTCAAACAGTTATTTCTCTAATCACGTAAATCCATCAGAGATGAGAGGATTTCAAAATCAAACGGCAGAAGCATTTAGTGACGCCCTATTACACAGACTCGTACCTCTTCTTGCTTCTTTGCCTTTCTTTTGTTTGCCTGAGATGTAAAATGAAATTGTGACATTTTCTAAGGAATAAGTCATCTCTAACGTAGAGTTACTGAACTCCTTTTGTGAACGAAGTGACTCTTGAGGGCAGGTGGCTGCACTGGATTTGTATGTATGGGTTAAACAGTAAAAGTAGGTAAACACCAGGGATTTATGCCTCACTTTTTAGATCTTTTTTTATTAGAAAAATTAAGATTATCCTCCTCCGTTTGTTGCTCTGTGACATAAAATCCCAGTGAAACACATTGATTTTGTGGTTGTAGCCTGACGGAACATTGAAACGCTGGCGCATGAATACTTTTGTGAAGCACTCTGTGTCTACCTGACCCGTGTAGGCAGCAGAGGCTTTACATCTAAACATAGTACAGTAAACATTTTTCAGGTTGCGTCGTGGTTAACTTTCCCACCTTTGCCTTTGTGTTGCCCTTTCATGATGTTCTCCGTGAACAGGGTGTCTATCGAGGCAAACAGTAACTGTCGGTGCTTGGTGTGAGGAATTCATCACTATTGATCCATTTCTGCACAATCAACTGCAAGCACAAACAAATGACTCCTGTTTTCATTCTGCCGTAGCTTTAAGCTCACTACTGATTAGTTTATTTTGTGTGTGTGTGTGTGTGGGGAGGGGGAGTGGATTAACTGTTGCACGACTCTTGAGCCTCTAGAAGAAGTGATGACTTTTAGTGAATGAGCCGATCCGAAGGTCGAGGTTTGTTTTTATCGGCGCTCTCTCCCGCTCTGTCGTGCGTTCTGCTGCCCTGGTAACCAACAGCCTCTTTCTGATCTGCATGGGTGCAGCCTCAACCTTTGACTCTAGACTCATGCTTGTTTTGTAGTTATTCAGTCTATAAAAAGCAGATCATCACAGCTAGTACCTGTTGTGACTCACTTTGACTGGGTTTTTAAACATTTTTTTCTACATACTTCTTTTACCCTTATGTAACTACGGCTCTTTGTTTGAAACTGAAATGGATTATTTGACTAATTTCCTCCCCTTTCCGTTTCATCCAGGATGCTCTTTCAGGAGAAAACAGCACTAGTGTAACCAAACCTGGCTGCACATGTGAGAAGGAGAACTTGATGGACGTCAGGTGACGCTGCCAAAGATGCAACGTGGGGGAAAAAAAGGAAAGGAGACGACAGGAATGAATCATGTGAAGCAGTTAGTGTAAAAGAAGTAACTGGCCCGGCTGGAATCCCTCAAACACCTAATATCTTCTAATTGTTCTCTCTAAATAAACCTGGGATTCACAAGTTGAAATGATTTCACGTTTGTCATCCAGTTTGTTGCTTTTTATCTTTTGACGGGTTTTGAGCCCCACTGTCAGCTTACCACATTCTCATGAAGAGGAATCCTGTTAATTTGTAGTTGTGGGTCTGAATTTACCGCTTTAAGCCACACATTCGTGGGAAATTGATCTTTAGTAATGAGACTTGGCTACCCAGCAAAATGGATTCCTGCAGAATCTTGTTCGAAAACACTAAAGCTGTTTTTAAGAAATGGAGAGTCTACAGATTATCTTTGCTGCAGTTTTATGTAACAGCCTTGAGCATTAATATCTCAACGCTGTCGTCACTCTTGAGGGTTGATTATGGGGAAAGCCTTGCTTTGTGAAACGCGGCGCCCCCAGGTGATATGTTAAATAAAAATGAGGAGTGTAGCTGTAGGTTTGAGCCTTCAACTTCCTGTGGAAATTAAGGGAATTGAGTTCAGAAGGAATGTGAATATTTGAAGCACCTTTCTGGAATTATTCAATGATAACTTCATTGTTGCCTATGCCTATTTGTTTGTGTTGTGTCGACACAACTTGTTAATAAAATCATGGGAAAGGTGACTGGTGTTCTTTATTGAGTGAATAACAGGATTTGTTTCAAATACATTTGCCAACATCCACTCATCTTTTGCCTAACTGTCCATCTAACAAATTGCTGTCAAGTACATTTAATAATCATAGAAGGTGTAGTAGATAAGTACAAGTGCATCAGCTATTTAAAAACTATATTTCAGTAATTCAATTAAAAAGGGAAACTATATAGTATGCAGATTTATTTACTTAGTAACATTTCAAAAAGCCAAACTTTAGGTGCTTGTAACGGTTAAAAATTGTATAAGATCAAAAATAAGGAGTTATAAACTTAGATGTTACCTCCACAATCATTGCAAAAACTGATGCTAATATGGAAAGTTGGAAAAGTAATGGTATAAAAGGAAAATGAGAGTAAGAGTTTGGACATTATGATGCCTTTGCTGATTTTTATGACATTTCAATCATCTTTTTAGTTAGATAATTGTAGTGACCACAGTAGTTTTCAGTTTTGCATCATGTTAAATTTAAAAACAATGTCAATGTATATGTTTCTCCAATTGTTCAGTTGCTTAATTTTTTTTTTCTGTCAGGGATGTTGAGGTAGAGCTTTGTGAATATTTAACATGTAACTTCAGTTTATTTCAGGACATAACATTTCTTGCACTTTGATGACAGTGAAATGTTCTCTTGCTTCTCAAACGAAAGCATAAACAAATTCCTTGATGTTTGCAGTTCATTCAGAGCGCTTCAGTGTCAACATAAAGATAAGAGAACATTAAGGATTTAAAATACACCAATCACTCCAGCTGAGACTGTTAAGTATTGTATTGATTTTTGGACTATTTGAAGTTAGTTTGTTTGCCAGCTAATGTGTTTGAGTTATTGTTGAGGAACTTGATGAAATTGATTAATTTGATGAAACTGCCCAAAGAGACGGTTTTGCTTCAGTTGCTTTTACTATTCCTCAAGCTCCTGACATGATTTGGTTGTAAAAAAAAAAAAAAAATACATGTTCAGGAAACTGATCCCAGAGGATGAATGAGCAGATTTAATTCTCCAAACATCACATTGCATTAAAAAGAAATAAACTTTCTAGTCTCAGTTTGAGAGACGCTTTCTTGCTTCCTTCTCTGTGGATGCCTGCGAGACGCTGTGAGGTCTGAGCACATCGTCATCACATTGCAGGAGGCCTGATCTGGTCAGCGCTGACACCAGGCGGCCTTCAGGCACGGCAGCGTCTCCTGGACATCAGAGGAAGCTGACCCCAGACAGAGTCTCAGATGGAGGGTGCAGCTGAAGCAGCTGGCTCAACCTTTCCTGAGAACAGACTCAACATCTGTAGCCAGCTGGCGGCAGTGAAAGGCAGAGGGGACAGAATAATGAGATCTTCTCAAAAGCACAGATTAAAGAAGATGGTGATACTGCTAAGTACATAAATCTGTCACCAGAGGGCGCTAAACTGTAACGATTGCATCTCGATTTCTTATGAAGCCCATAGAAGACAAATAGGCCAAATAAACATGGAATCGCTTTGTTTTTGTTCTCATTAAGTTTGAAATGTATGTGCTTTTGTTTTTTATTGTTGAGTAAAAATATTTATTGATATTATAATTTACCCCTGAATGCAATTTGTATTGGTGACATTTATGTTGCATTGTGTTTTCTGGTCGTTCAGCAGAGCAAGCTGGTGGTGAGAATCTGAAGTCGTGTGTGCCAGGCTCTGTGTGTGTTGGAAGCCGAGGAGAAAATGGAATGAAAGGATCAATAGTGAAGGGCAGAGAAATCTGAAAAAGCGAGGATTGAGGTTTTTTTTTTCTTTTTTTTTTTTGTCAGTGCTGAGGCAAGCTGCACGCATTCTTCTCCCTGAATCAAATCTAGCAAAATGGAAAAGGTTAAAATCAAAATTTGTTATGAAAGAGAGCTATTGAGAGAGAAAAATCAAGAAGCAGAAATGACAAGGCCGTACGAAATGATGTAGAACATAGGTTCTTTGAGTGCAGCAAGAATTGATCAAGGTTAGAGCTAAATAGCTCCCCTCCGACTGAGTCCAACCGGGCAAACTCCCACGCTGAGTGGGGGGTAAACCCTGTATAGAACCACAGTGAACAGTGATTTCATCTGAGCGCACAGTTTGAGCCTCCTCTCACCAAGGACAGAGTCATTATACATTATAAATAACTGTGGTAAATGCTGGTGGGGGGAGTCTGGCTGCCCCCCCCTACCCCCGACAGACCTCCATTATATCACAGAAGAGACGCCTGTCAGCTTCGTCCAGAGGAGGAAGACGTCTTCTGTCACAAGAAGTTATTTATTTGTTGAATTTATTTATTACAATATTAGAACAAATTTATTTTCTCGTAGCTTGAGACTACTTCTGCCAGTAGTAATGATAAAATCATGTGTGCAAGAATGGAAACTGGTCATGTTTCTTTTAATCAAAATGTTCAGGGGCGATAATAATTATGGCAGTGGGAATTTAAAAAGAACATTTAAGATGTTTTTTCTACTCAAATTAACGGCTGGAGTTTTCTACTTTTTAGTGTGATGGTGTACATTTATTTGAAAGCTTTTCATACATCCTCACAATGTATTTGGAGGTTGCTGTATAATGATTTAGATGCTTGAAACAACACATTTTTGCAGTAGTGAAAACAAAATACCAGCGTTTCAAATTCAGAATGGAAGTCCCTGAGCAAATGAGCAGCTTAAATTTAATATAGAGTGAAAAAGCTTTTATTTACCACTTGATCTTTTTTTGTTTTGTTGTTGTTTTGTTTAAAAAGAAAAGATGGATGATCAGTTTGACTGTCTATCAAATATATTCTTCATTTATTCTAATTCTTTGCTTACATGTTTTGAAAACAGCACAATACTTAGAAAATGTATTATCTTCAGTTATCATTAGCATCCACAGGGTGAAAAGATGCTTTTAACCGTAACCATAACAAAGAAAACAGAAATCCCCGACTGTCACACAGCACAACATGGAGGTTGAAGACAGCTAGACAGAAAATAGATGGACAAGTACAAGTAGAAAAAGAGAAGGCAAGCATGATGAAACATATGTGTAAGAATAAGGCTGCAGAAGGTGAAACTAGTCACAGAGCCCTGGGAGGAGTACATTCTGCTGAATATAATCTTACAAAGTAGCTGTCCCTTTTGCTCCAACATCACACAGCTGATAAATTAATAAACATAAGCTTAACAAGACCCCCCTCCCCAACCCACACACACACAGACACACACACCCTTTTTGCTGGACTGAGGGTCACCGTGATGGATGCTTCCCATGAACTGCAGTGAGCATTAAAAGTCAGGTGACCCGGCGAACACAATCAGTCATGTCAGATTGCCAGAGCCTGAAATTAATCATTCCCATCTGTGGCCATTTCCTGCATTAATTATTCTGACTATGTGGCTTAAATAGCCTGGACGCTGCGAATGTCTCTGGGCACGAGGGGACGTTTATGAGGAGATGTTTGAAGAGTCAGAAAGATCTGGGGTGGTCAAACTTTTACATCCCTGGTCACAGAGTAGCAGATGTAGCGCTTCACACCATGTGAACCTTTTCTCATTTTTAGGCAACACTTCAGTTCTTGTCAGAGTAAGCAGGAAATGGGCTTAGCATAAAGGAATGACAGTAAGTTTTGAGGAAGATGATAAATGGTGAGGCTGCACACATAGACAAGCAAGGCGCAGTCAATGGACAGACAGATTGACAATGAATGGTTTCCAAAACAACAATTTTCATGTGCTAAGACATTCGTCTTGATAGATTAAGGGCATTACTTTATTGATTTAATGTGCTCCACTGTAGCTCAGACAGCACGTTTAGAGTCATTGTCCTGCTGGAAACTGAACCTCCGCCCCAGTCTCAAATGTTTTGCAACCCTTATTAGATTTCCTTTCAACATTAGCCAGAGTTTAACCCCATCCATCTATCGATGGATGGAAAAAGCATCTCAACAGCATGATGCAGCCATCACAGTGCTTCGAAATAGGGATGACGCGTTCTAGGTACTGTTTATATTCATCAAATGTAGGATGTTCTGCAACACTTGTTTTTTTTTTTATATCTATGTCTAAAAGCTAGAATTTGGTCTGACCTGGTCAGAGAACCTTCCTCCATAGGTGTGCTGTTTCCCTAAGGTGCTGGTGAAGAACAATTAAAGGGACTTCTTCTGTTTCTTTCAGTTGATTTCTTCTTGCAACTCTGTATTTATATCTACATTTGTGGGATACATGGCAATTAGCATTACCAATAAATTCTTCCAGAGAGATGGATCTCCCTCAGAGTTGCCACTGGGTTGCTCAGTGGGTTCTGGGAGATGGCCATGTCTTGATAGTCTTGCATCTGTGCCATACTCTGTTGTATTAAACATTTACTCATGAAATGTTCAAAGCTTTAGACGTTATTTCTGTCCCTGCTGCAAATACTCTACAACTCTCTTCCTGACCTGTCTATTATGAGGCTGTTTGTCCAATAATGTTCTGTAATAATAAACCTCTGAGGCTTTCACTGAACAGAAGGCTTTTTATAGATTCATTAATTTTGATTAAATTACACCTATTTCCCATTAGGTTGCTTATTCAATCAGCGTGATTTTGCATTACATTCAAGATTTGCTCTTATTTTGTCATTTGTAAGCCTCACTTTTCAGATTTTATTTAATTACTTCCCAGTTACCTACTGCTTTGTGTTGATCTTTTGTCATGGAAGAAATTCTGGATGAGAAGAAATAAGAAATTTATTAAAACCTTGCAAGGTGAGAAGAGAAATACAGAGTCAAAGGAGTGTGCCAAGTCTGGATATGGCTTCATTCTATAGGTTCTGGTCAGAGAAGATAGACTTGATTGGACTATAGGTCCAATTGGACTATAGGTCCAATCAGGTGAATAAAAACAGCCTGTTCCTTCTACTGACTCAAAGTGTTTGAGCATCTTGTTTGCTTTATTATTGTAGGCAAACATGTCCTGGTGATTTGGGTTCTGGCAAAGAGCAACTTCTGAGATACAAAAAAAAATGACCAGAAATGAATAAAAGTAGCTGTTTTGACCAAAAGATGGTCATAAAAATATATAATCATCTTTATAAGAAGGTCACAGAGTTTCTTTGTTAACCAAGGGGACAGACGTGACTCAACCCTCCCGTTATGTTCTTTTCTGAGGGACAGCAATAATGTTCCCGGGTCAATTTGACCCGTGGAGTGTTTAATCATGCAGTAGTGTCTGAAATCAAAAAATTCCTCCAGAACATTTTTGCATCTGATTATTAATTCCAACACTAACCATTTCAATCAATATTTGCGCAATGATGTTTTTTTTTTATTTCTCACAAATACAGGATCAACGACACAACGTACTCATTTAGACATAAGAAAAAATGTGATTTACATTTTTTTTGTGTCCACTGAAAAACCTTCACACACACAAAAAAACAATAATTATCCTTGAAATTGATCTTTAGTAAAAAATGTTTGTATTACATTTTGAATTTTTTTTTTCCAAGGGTGATCTTTATAATTGATCTTGAGACATGTATACTGTTCTGGGTCAAATTGACCCGCTGATTAAGGCAAGACAAATGAGTCATGAAGAGATATTTATGTTTTATTTATGTTCCCCCCCCCCCACTTCTGCTGAGTGTCCACTCAGTGTGGGTGGAGTTTGCCCACAGGAACAGAAAAGGCTCCCGTCAAAAGTTGTATGAACACCTGCTTTCTCACATTTTCATAGTGAAGTAAAGAGAATAGTGAGAATGTGCATATGCATGTATGCATGTGGTGTGCTGTGTGTGTGTGTGTGTGTGTGTGTGTGTGTGTGTGGGGTGAAATATGTCTCATAGTTGCAAGGAAACATATAGAATTGGACATTTTTTAAATCTTTTTTACCCTTCAACTTGACTGCCGGGTCAAACTCACCTGAACAGCATCTATGTATAATGTAGACGCAGGGGGGGGGGGGACTGCAAATGTGTAAAATGAATCATTTTCAATTTATATGTTGCGTGCACCTATTAAGGCAAATATAAAAAGTTTCACGCAGAAACTTTTTATTCCAACTATTTTAGAAAAATGTTTAAACTTTAAAACGGGTCAATTTGACCTGCGACATGACAGGAGGTTGATTGATCAGATCCAGACAGTTGAAACAGTGAGAGGTCAGGACGACCTCAGCCAAAACTGCATTACAGAATGTGGAGAAGAGATTGGGTGCTGTCATCCAGGACAAGTTTCCACCTGTTTTCACACTAAAAAAAAAAAAAAAAAAAGAAAGAAATCTGAAAGCTGTTTCTTCGGTTGTGAATCAGATTTTGCAAATGGAGAAATAATGACAACAAACACTCCATTCGTTGCAGCAGGCTTTATTGCACTGACACCAACTGTTTCCTCCATCTCTTCATTTGTTTTCTAATTCACTAAAGCATCACCCACGCTCTTGCTCCAATAAAGTCCCATATCGGGTCAGGCAGGTCTGGGCTCTTCCCCTGAAGGCATACAGGTGGAAGGCAGGGGACACACACACACACACACACACGCACACACACACCTACACACACGCACACACACACAAACAACAGCAGGCAATTTACAGTCTCTGGTGCACCTGACCTACATTTCAGCGGAGAGCGAGACAGCACCACAGGAGAAGCAACTCATTATGCATGTGAACACCACAAAAACACCTTATCAGCCCAGCAGTGCTGGTAACTGTCATATCCTTAAACGAGAGACGCTGCCTAACAAATAAAATAAGCTTTTTAATCAAAAGAAGATGCTCTAAATGCAAGGTGTATGTTTTCTTGTCTTGGAAATAGAACAATGGGGTTTTGCAAGGTAATTAAAACCAGTGGGATGTTTATTATGCTTGTTTTTGCCGAATTCAACTGTCACTATGATGATATGCTAATTAGAAATAAATGTGTTTGGACGTAACTCAGCATCCTTTTTCAGTCGTCGTCCAAATCCCTTCGTAAGGAAGGTAAATGGAGAGGGAAAAGGGGCAGAGGGAGGAGAAGATGGAAGAGGAGAGTTCAAGTGAATACAAAATCGTAATTTAATCCTATCTGTGTGTGTGTGTGTGTGTGTGTGTGTGCGTGCATGCGTGTGTGTGTGTGGTTGCCTGGTTGTGCATTCACCTGAGCATCTATGAATGGGTGCAAGAGCATGATAAGCAGAGGGAGCTATAGCTCTGGCACCAGTTAGGTATGATTAAAAAAAAAAAAGAGCAGAGGAGAAAAAAAAAGAACTTGGACCTACAGGTGTGGACAGGAGTTTGCATCAGAGTAGGAAGGAATAAAAAGTAAGCAAGGGAATAGTTTGCTGGACAGGCAGGGAGTTAACATGAAGTTTAACCTTTCTCTTCAACTGGCCAGAATATTTCACTGCAACAGACCTAAATCTGCTGCCTGTAGTGAACTTAAAGTGGCTACAGGTGCATCTCAGCAAATTACCGTATTATCAACTAGTTATTTAAAATCACATTTTCAGTTGCAAAGGAACGCTTGTGTAATATTTACATTTATTTGTGTCTGGATTCAGTGCACATCACGAATTTATTCAGGACATGGACGACAGCCTTGCTAAGAGGGTTTAATAATGTCAAAACAAGTGAGATCCAAACTAAAAGCAACCAAACTAGAAATCATCCCAACTAAAAAGCAACACCAGGACCTTGCAAAAACAGTGCAGGGCAGATGTTTGAGTAAAAATTGACGGAAGATTGTAAAATCACAAAAAGGGAAATTACATGTACCATGAGGGCTTTAATAACCATGCATTGACCAACAACCTCTCCTGACTTAAACCCCATAGATAATTTATAAACTAGTGTCATGAGAATAATAGAGACACCAAAGCTAACAGTATTGAGGTCACACATGGCACAGCACACTGATCCATTTTCACTTGGCTGAATTTTCGGTATTGAAAATCATTATGTAATTTATGTAATGCAGTTTCTGAGAACCTTGACATTTTTTTTTTTCTTAGCCTTAAACCCTTAGCAAATAAGTTATTGTAAATGATTATGGAATATGAGCTTCTCTTTGTGAGGAATTAACCTTTCCTATCTTTTAAAATGTGCCTGTGCAATACTTGAAAATCAAATTTGAAAAATATCATTAATAACAGGTGGGAATCACTTCTGCGACGTGGTTAAGCCGCTCTAAGTATGCTGGCTCACTGGTTGATCAGTTTGCCTTGCTGTTAAAGATCTGCAAAAAAAAAAAAAAAAAAAATCAGGAAGAAGGAAGTCTAAGAAAGTGAGGATAACAAAAAAGAAAGAGGAAAATAAACTTAATGCACAAATGAAACTCAAGTTTGATATCCAGAGGAGTTCCTTGCAGCCCATTTATGTCATTTATGTCAGTGGAAGTCTCGTCAGGGGAGGAAGAGAAACTCGGGTCCCCGGAGGTATCATTAAGAATCTCGTCTCTCCCTTTATCTTGAATCAAGCTAACAGCACGAGAAATAGGTTAATGTACAACCTCTACTTTTTCTAATGTAGCACGCAGGGAGTGTGGGTGGTCTGTGTTGCTATGGAGACAATTATGTATGGTTTGCTTCAAGGTGACCATGGTGAGGGTGCTTCCAACAGTAAAATGTAGTCACAACATGTAATTATTACATTTAAGCTGGAGTCTGATTGCATTCAGTCTAATGTAGATGTTGTTAAACAGTGTTTTAACAGCGCTGTGTCTATAAAATTATTTACTCTAATTTTTATTAAACGCCCAACAAGACATTCATAGATGTTCAATATCTCTTTATTCTGTCTGAATGCTGTCAAGCCTTCTGTTGCATTCTTGTTAAAACGTAAGAGACTGTCATGAAGTTCTGCAGGGTTGTGTGCTTGGACTAATACTTTTTACATAATTTATACTTATTTTGAGTAATAATATTAGCTGTGGCAACTGTCATGGCTTCCTTGACTTTTAACAAACTTCTATTTAATAATCACTAATAATTAGAACCTGGAATGAATCCAGTTAATGATGACATAAATCAATTAATGCATGTTTTAGATTAAAACTGGTGTTAAAATACTCTTTGTATCAACAAACACTTCATAGAGAACAACCACCGTGCAAGTGTGAGTAAATGTGAGTGTAAGTAATTTAAAATGTGACAAAATAACATTTATTTATGCCAAAATATAAGACCACCTCTGCTGTCTGTTCATTGTAGACCTGAAACCTCACAGAGCTGACTGTAGATTAAACTGAAACTTTGACTAGACTTTTAAAAGCCTGAAAGTAGATCTGTTTCAAGCTGCAAATGCATATTCACCTATGTCCCTATTACATAAAATACTAATGCAGAAAGATTACTAATGGATCCAGCGTGGGAAATGTTAATTAAGAAAAAGGCTCAAAGTGTTTTGCTACAACCTTTTTTGCTACAGTCTTCTTTATGGCTCATCCATTTGAGTGTTAAGTGCGGACGTTCAGCGGGAACATTTATCAAAGTGTGAGGCTTGTGGCTTGTTTTATGATGTAAAGCTCTTTAAGATCTTACTAATGTTCAACATTAAAGTGGTGAGGTTAGGAAAAGTCCTGAAGGGGTTGAAGTGTTGAGTGGACTGCAGCTGAGGCATTAAAACAATTACAGTCCTAATGATGTAATTATTGACAGGCTTGTTGAAGGAAGAAGACGGTTTTTGGAGGACAATGAACTTCTGTACCTTTCTAATAATGTCATTCAGAGGGGTGATAGGTTGTTAGGTGTATCAAATATATCATCTATATAGTGGTGTGCAAAAATATCCTTACAAACTTTTTAATTATTTTGCACTATTACTGGAAATTTCTGTGTATTTTATTTGGAATTTAATGTGGCAGAGTAAAATAGTAGGACCTGGTTCTGACCTGTGAGGAAAAATAAGACAATTTTTAACAAGTAAACAAAAAAAAAGTGAGGCATGAATTTGTCTTCAGTTCTTTCTCCACTGCTCTTTCGACTACAGTCCTTTTGAGGTGCGTCTCTGCATGCTTTGTACATCTAGAGACAAAATGTATTGCCTACTTTCAATGCAAAAAAGCAGAAGATCTTTAACATTGGAAAAAGAACATCTGTGAGCAGCAGGATTCAAGACTTTCCTCATCTTCCCAATTTGATTTACATCTGGACTTTGACTGGGCCCTTCTACTACATGAATATGTTTTAATCTAAACCCCATTGTAACTGTGGCTGTTTGTAAAGAGTTGTTGTTCTGCTGAAAGGTGAAACCTTTGACATGTTTTCTTTCTGGATTCCAGGTATTTTGGTTCCTTCTGTTTTCCCATTGACACTGACCAGCTTGATGCTGCCACCACCATATGACACATGATGAGTTCAATGCTTGGCTTACAACTTTGCTTTAAATCTCTGCACATTCTTTATTTGTTCTTTGGTCTTTGTTAGACTTTCACAGAACAACTGGATTTACACAGAGAACAAATTACAGGAAAGTTGTAGTAACGGATTCTATATGGGAGTATTAAAAAAGGTCAGGAATATATGAAAATACAGTGCTTTACAGATTTTCCATAAAAATTAAAAAAAGCATTTCTTTTTTCAAATCATTTACTTCATATGGGTATATATACATTTGTTAGAGAAATCCTTCAATCTGCAAGATAATGTGTGTGTTGTGGCGCTTTAAGGGTTGATTGAATCTCAGCCTTGTGAATTGCGGCTTCTTTCCTTACTATTACAGTATTCTCCTTTCATCATCGCCACAGCAACCTTACAGTTCAGCTCACAACGAAGACTCCACACTTCTGGCTTTTATCATAGAGACGTCTGTAACTACAGCACTGTAAACGGGAGAATGTGGCCTCTGCCAGTTCAGCATAAAACACAGGCAAAAATCCACACACACGCACACAGATTGTCCGGGCCTTAACGAGGGAGGATATGATTGGGGCTGTGCTGTCAAGCTGCTCAGATGTACAGTAACGGCGTGTGGATCAGCTCGGCGCTGTGATCCGGTCTCCCGCTGACAGAATCTGGTGACATTTGGGCTGATTGTTAAAGTGATGACATTGCATCTGACAGCTAAACCACATGATCACAGGCCAGCACAGGCAACTGATAATGGCAGCCTACCTTAAGCACCAGCAGGACGGGCTTCTTCTCCACTTGCAAGTCA
>NW_015116184.1:26380-43064 GCF_001443285.1 Poecilia latipinna
CACACACACACACACACACACACACACACACACACACACACACACACACACACACACACACACACACACACACACACACACACACACACACACACATATGCATAAAAACCCATTAGTCATCCTCGCCAATAAAGGAGGCAAGTTGGTGTTAGGTCTCTGCTTTTAGTTCTAATGAGACAGGTGGTCTCCTCTGACCAGACAGAAGAACAGTGGGACACCGACAGCTCAGGAGGATCAGCAAGGCTCGAAGAAAAAAGGGCCTGCGAAGAAACCTCACCACTGAGTGCAGTTGACTTATGTGCTTTTCAAAATAGTTCACAGCATTTTTAAGTTCTCCTTCCTAAGTCTCTTCTATGCTCATTATGAGCTATAATTCACTAAATAATTTAAAGGTAACCATAAATTACTAATTAGATTTAAACCAGCAGAACAAGTTCAGGGAAACAAATTAAACTTGAGTTTTTTTTTTTGTTTTTTTTAGCTGTGAAGTAACAAAAACAATATAGTCCCATGTGAAGAGTGGAGGAAATCGTTAGGACTTCTGGAGGCTTCTTGGAGCGATTTGCAGTTTGCTTTCAAGGGGAACTTGCTTGGACAGAGACATGGGCGTATTAGCAGCTATTTTGAAAGTACTCTACTTAAATACTATCTTCTGTACGTTGCGATTGCTGATTTCAGATTGTTTTTGAGAGGTTTTTAAATCCCTTACTGGACCAATAAACCACTGCAGTCTTCTGTCTGAAGGCCATGTGAGATTTTGACTATTTTCAGTGGGGAGGAAAAAGGGGCGTTTCAAAATGTGTTAAAGAAATGTGTTTCTTCTATTGTAACATAGAAGGTATTTTCCAAATATGTAAGTTGTTAAAACTGATATTAAGGTGTCATTTGAACCTTCCACCACATTAAGATGGTGATTCTTACAATTAACCACACCCGTGATCATAAAATTCAGGTGCCTAATGCTTTACTTACTTGAGTATTTTAGCATTTCATTTTTCAACTTACTCATTAAAAGGAGTTCATTTTTGTTTGAAACATATTTGCTTCAGCTCTGCACACATTGTAATTGCAGGAAAACTTCCAAACAGGCTCAGTGTTGGGATTTTATCTTTCTGGAAGCTTTGCTCTGTGTTGTTTTCCCACAAGGTCGGGCAATGCTGTGCATTCAGCCATGTTGTCAACTCTGCCTGACTTGACAAGTGTTTACTTTACACTTCACCTCCAATATTACCACCCGGTCTTGATGGCCATTAAGTTGACGGCTGAATTCTGTAAAATTTCACAAACAGTTTGACACTAAGAAATGAGAAAAAGGCTCATCGTCTTACCAGACACAAGAGGAAAGGATTCAGAAACAGTAGAAATAGTAAGTATTTCTATCAATTGCTTACTAGAAGTAGAAAGTAAGTAGATGGTATGCAATATATAATATGTATTTGCGTTTTTTCTTTGAAAAAAGCAAAAAGAAGGCTTGAATCAGGGATGAGATTAATCAGAAGCGATATTTGGTGTTGGCAAACCAAGCCAGCCAAACCAAATGCAAAATGCTCTTTATGAAGTATCTGCATTCAAGTATTTATTCAAAGATCTTACTTTATTTGTCTACTTATGTTTTTGCAAAAGTATCCAGAGAAGAAGATAAAGATATTGGAAAAATCACACATTTTTCTTTTGAAAGCTCCTGGAATAGGAGTCAGCCACATCCTGTCTAGACACTGTAATCACTGTACCAACATTATCTTTGTCAGCCACAATGTCTGACGTTCATGTTCAGAGTGATTTGAGATGTTTTTAAATGGATTGTGCTTTTATCCAAAGAGCTCCACACACCAACTTTTATTCACTGACAGCACATTTGTAGCAATAACCCACTTGAGATCCATTGTCTTACTCGGCGTGTTGATCGAAGAGCAAACTTTGTTATTAGTGTCCAACCTGCTGAGCCACAGCGGCCAAGAACGCAAAGGTTAAGCAAGCACTTCATGCAGGAAATTGATCAGAGCCATTATCGCTTCTTTCCTGTATTGCTAAAGCTGAAAATGTGTGCCTTTTTAACACTGTTAATGTGTTTTTCGGTGTCACTTTCTTGGGCATTTCTTGCTCTTGCTTTCAGTATTTTTTTGTGTGCGATGACATTTTTTTTTTCCTCCAGACATATCCTCATCTTTCTGGCCGGAATATGAGCAAAAACATCTCACAGTTCCCATTACGTCTATAACCGATACTCTCCTTGCCACAGTAATCTGCAGAGAGTAAATGTGTTCACTGAAAAATGGAGAGAGGTCGACAGACCTCCGCTACGGACATTACCCTGGCCCTAAAATTATAGGACTCAATCATAAAAATTCACAAAGACCAACAGGAGATGATGAAAACCCCCTGCAGATAGGAGGGCCTGCCAGCAAACAGCACAGATGACAAAAACATCACATCAGGGAAGATAAGTCGGATTGGCCCTCAGCAGAACAACGCCTCAGGCGTTTTGGCTTTCACAGCTCGGTCCCCCTGTTTTATCTCTGGGCAAAACACCCAACAAGCCAGGTTTATATGAAGCAGCATTTATGAAAAAGTAATCGGTTTCATCTGTTGAGGAGATATAGGCCCCTCGCGGCAAACCGAGCTTATTTCATATTATGCGATATCAAGTTGATGCGTAATCACCGATTAAGCAAGAAGTCAGAGCTAGGATAACATTAGTGCTAACAATCACAAATCATACAGCCAGTCCTCCAAACTGAGCTTTATTGAAAAGGGGGCTTTGCCTCCGTCTGTAAACAAAGTGAGACTTAGAAACGAGAGGTAAAAAGACGCCTGCATAACGATGTTTATCGGTGTCTGGCAGTGGCTGAAGGGTGGTTGGGATTGATCAGATGGGCCCACCAAGCCTGAATGTTAACACTAGTTCCAGCAAAATTTGGATGGGTTGGAAATGTTCCATTTTCTGTGAATTTTTCATGGGCAAAATAAAGACTGATGGAGGGACGGTGCTTAACCTGATGTTCAGATTTCAACACATACAGAATGGAGGAGAAAATGTTCCCTGTTTAAAACCTTGATTGTTTATTGTTTAAAAACATTGCTTTTAATTTAAAGAAAATCTGCAGTTTGTCCAATATTTGGGTATTTTTTAGCCATATGTCTGAAATTGATCATATAAAAATATTATTATTATTTGAGATTTGTTGCACTGAAGTAAATTATGATGGAAAATACAAAGATCATTAAATTGTGTATCTATATTCAAGTGTTTTGGAGTGCAATTGTGAGTATGCACACCGCGTTGGATCAAAATAAATGTACACACTGATTGTAGCAGAATACAAATTTTTCAAATGCCCTAGTAGAATTAAGTGTTTTCAGAAATAAATCACTTAAACCACTCTTCCGGTATCCATCTTTGTAATTCTTATAGATTTTAAGTTTTGCCGACAAGCATTCCCCTTTCTTTACAAACAGAAGATGCCCTAATACACAACCTCTGTAGATGCTGAACAAGATTTGCACTGACAGCAACACGACTCCACAGCACGAGTCTCGGGACAACAAAAAACACTTCCTGAAGTCTTCTGCAATTATTGAACGCCTCATCTTGACATTTTTGGTGATCTTGTGTTTGGTTTTGGTGAAAAACTCCTTTCTTGGCAGAAATATTGAACACGTGAGTACATTTTGATGCAGACTATTTGGATTGCACACTGCTAATTTACGGCTAATTCACATTTTCCGTAATGGAAAAGTGCAAAGCAGTCCTGCAGCAGAACTCAATGAGCCACCTGGACTGTAATTCATTTTTGACAGTTATGCTGTGTTGTTGTTGTTGTTCTGCCCAGAAACTATTAAGATGGTTATTTGATTTGATTTCTTCACCAACACATTCATACATACTGCATCGTGCTATTTCATGTTTGCCATTGTTGCACTAATAAATGGTGTAGCTCGCAACAAGGTTAGCTTCATCTTCATCATAAAACTTTTTTTTAGCAGATGTACAAGTAACAGAAAAATAAAAGCTTAGAAATGATAAATAGGGAATTATTTTGAGAAATGAAACGTGTGTTATAAAATTGAATGTTTTATGTTCAGTTTTACATGAATTACTGTTGAATAACTTTTACAACATTTATTAGTCTTATATTGTTGACAGACAAAACTAAACTTATAAATGCCTAAATATCACCAACACACACCTAATTATACTCAGAAAAGCCAACTCTTCTGATCTGATGGAACTAGTATTTCTATAATGCACTAATGAATGTGGAGGATGATAGGCACCAGAGATCACCTCATTAATACTCTACTGTGCCTGCAGCAAAACATGGTAATGACTGGCTCGTTGTGAGCGTATGGCTTCTTTCTGAGGCATAAGCTGAAATAAAGGAAGATGGCTGTAAAAACACACAGAGAAGACCAGAATAAAAGTCCATCGCAGGCAGGTGAAGGTTTGCATTTTCACAACAAAACATGCAGCAGGCACTCACACATGCACACACAAAAATAAATGCAAAGAACTACGTTGCGGTCCAAGTATAGTATCTCTGGGTACTTGCAAAGTGCTTCTCACCTTTCCTGGTCCACACTATGACTATTCCAGCCAAATTTAATAGGAAACAATCCAAATAAAGTCAATAAATGTAAGACTCTATTTCCAAGAACTGTTCCATGTTTGTCAGTAAGGAGAAAATAAACATCTCCTCGATGTTTGGTAGAAGTACCTTTTAGAGTACTGTGTGATGTGGATCAAACATCGTCCATAAGCTTTTCACAATAATATCCTGGAGTTTTGGCCCATGCCTTCTGATCTGATCTAACTGGTGTAACTCATCTTTTTAGTTGTGCCTACAAATTTTCTATGTGACTGAAATCAGGCCAGCGTTTTAGCATGTTTTCTGGGGCAAACCTTGCAGGGTATTGTGATTGCCACGCCTAAACATTGACTTTGTCGACCTTGAGATACTGTAGCTCATTTGGTGGCATGACAAAGGTCATTGTCCACTTGTTAGACTCGCCTCCCCAGTGTCTTGGTTAATGCCTTTCCACAGGTTGGTGCAATTCACAAGCTGTGAATTTGTCACCAGTCCATCCAGCAGAAAAATACCTTAACAACATCACACCAACACCCACATGCTTCACAGCTGAGATGGTGTCCTCAGGCTTTCCCCATTTTAATCAAATGTAACAATAGTCATTACCACCAACCAAGTCAGTGTCAGATCAAAGGGAAGGTCTCCAGAAAAGTAAGCCTTTGTCCCTCAGTGCATTTGCAAATGATTATCTGAGGGTTTTTCTTCTTTTTTTGGGGGGTAATGTCTTCTTCATCTCTGTGTGGCTTTCTTTCAACTCATTTCATTGTGGATAATAATAACACTCTCTTACCAGCTTCAACTAATAACTTCAGAAGGTATTTTGCTTTTACTCTGGAAGTCCGTGAGGACATTTCACATCAAAACATGTTCATTTCAGGATCACAGAACATGTAATCGTCTTCCTGAACAATGCAACGGCTGGATATGCTCATGCTGTTTATGCTTGGATATAATTGTTTAAACAGACTAAATTAGTTTAAAAAAAGTTGTCTTTTTGTGAAATGCATGAAATTATGTCGACACAGATGTGATCAACACAGCGTTGCAGAGTATGCCGCTAACCGTCCAGGATTCATGCTTAGCACTGTAGAACCACCTGCCTTCAGTGGCATGTCTCTTTACAAATCAAAAAATAAATACATTAAAAATATGGAATAACAAAATAAGACACCTCTCAAAAAGCAAGACGGATAAAAAGTGTTACACACGACATACCAACAGCCAAAAAACTCATGAGAGCTGTAATGTTATAGATATATACTTTATTAATTCTCTCTGATAAAATAAAATTACAAAATAATTTCAACCTCAAACGGCACTTTCCTTGTTTATAATTATTTAACGTATTGATGGTACATTTATTATAACTGTCATGACGAATGAGAAGAATACTATGGTTTTATAGTGTAAGATATCAGCTGTAACTGTATTTAGTCATAATGGTAGAAAAGACTAAGCAATAGAAAGCTAGAATTCGTTAAGAGCATACTGTACAATATTTCAAGCGCATGTAATTCAGTATTCCGGCCACAGCATGTCGCTATAAGATAGTTTTCAGTGTTATCTCCAAAAGCGAAGGTAGGCTTGTCTCTTCTTCCCGTCTTGCCAGCATAATTCCTCTCTCAGATATAAATTTCACTAACAGATGTTCCTTCATGGCCATTGATCCTTTGTAAGGTTTATTTGTGATCTCTTATGTTCATCCACAGTCCTCCTCCCTCAAGAGCAGTCCACTTCAACAAGTCCATTCCCATTTTTTTTTTCACAGTTATTCCCTCAGAAATAGTGTCAGGATTTCTGCCTGTTCCTGCCATCTTTTGTCCCAAATGACAAGCAGCTTTCCCTGCCTGTTTGAAGTCCATTTAAGAGAGAGCACTTTGGTTGTTAAGGTGTGTGTATGTGTGAACATTTATATATAGATATATAGAGATATCTATATAAATATATGCGTGTGTGTGTGTGTGTGTGTGTGTGTGTGTGTGTGCGTGGCAGTTTAAAATGACAAAGCAAGCGAACAAAGATGTATTTCTGAGTGTTTTTTCTTTTAACAGAATACATTCATAATAACAGTGAGCTGTTTTGGTACCCGGAAAAAAAAAAAAAAAAGAATGGACAATCATGGACAGATTACTTATTACTAATTACTATAAAGATGCCAACTTAGAATTATATAGATAAATCAGTTTTGCATTGGTACAAGTGAACACAATTGTCAATGTAAAGGCAACATTTAGATAACTCTAGGTATGTTTTTCTAGATTATAAAAAATGAAGAAAATAAACAAAATGCACTCCAGTGTCTCATTTGGTTTGGGAAAATAAAGTAATAATTCCTAGTTGGCGTAAGAACTGGAAGCTAAATTATTAAAACGAGATCTGGCACCAGTAAATAAATCAACTACACGTAAAAATAACTGGTTTAAATTCTGATTCAATAAAGATTTGGCTCCTTCTTCCAACGACAATCAGAAAAATTAATGCACTTGTTAAAACTCATTATTAATCTTCTCTTGTCTGTGGCTTGTCTACAAAAAACAATCGTGTTACAAATGTTCACTCAGTCACTACCTTGTGTTCACTACGGAGAGGACAAAGCGACGGACTGTGAAGAAAATTTGGACAATGGCTTTCGGTTTCTCGTTGTCAAAGTGAATATGAAACATGGGTATGAAATGCGCTGGTGCATGGCACCATTTGTACCCGTCAGGTACAAAAACAACCAAAACCGCAAAGTTATGAAATGGCAGAAGGGGCAAAATGACCAGCACTCAATTTTTAGTCTTCTGGTTTAACGTTTTGGAAACTGAGTAGAAACTGTCTTTGGCAAACTGTGAATAACAAAGCAGTTCGTAGAAATTAATGGGGCTTAAGCTCGACAACAGAGGAACCTTTGCCAACAGAGCAGGCTGGTCGAGGGGAAAAAATGTCGATATTGTGTTAGAAAAACCTTTGAAACACCACAGCACCATGGCAGACTTTATATATAGTGCACCACATAGTAAATGAGTGAACAGTCTCATTTTAGGACGGCAAGCCTACAATTACTCCTAAACGCTAAATGTCTCGCTCACCATGCACTCCGGTGAGTGCGGTGATGAAGCCCTGTTGTAGTTATTTTATCTCATTTCACCATCTGCCACTGTCTCAAGCATCACAAATAGACGCCATGATGACTCGCGTCTCTATCCGTTCACTTCAGCCTCGCCTGTAAATTCGTGCGGCTCAGTGACCGGTTGCAATTCTCCCAGCCGAGCAGTTAAAAGCCACGACTGTGCGTGTAGTAAGTCTAACCTGCTGCGCGCTCTCATACCCACAGAAGATGAATCGGTTTCCATGAACATTTTTCTCCCTTTTGCTGTGCCTACATTGCTTGGCAGTGATCTATGGAGATAAACAGTGCATTGGGTGCTTGGCAGTATAGGCTTTAGTATTATCATGGGCTAGTAGTGCATTATGAGACATTGTGTAAATCTGTCTGTGCTGTGTTACCTTGTATCGTGTGTATATGTGTGTGGTGCATTCTGCTAGGTTTTTTTTTTTTTAATATTATGGTCGTATTGATCGGACCTTCTGTTAAAGGGATGCTTGTTAACACATGATAAGCATTCAGATAGAAAATACATCATAAAGATAAAAAGTCATGGTCATTATTCCTGATGAAGGGAGTGGGAAATTCGGAGAAGAGAAATAAAAAAGGCAGAGGAGGAGATAGAGAGAATAAAAGGCCCTTTGCCGTAATTGGAGTGGATTCCATTTAGAAGTTCATATAATTATTCTTGGTTATTTCTTCCCTTCTGCCCTCCCCCTCCACCCCCACCTCCTCATTCTCTTTACCTCCATTTCTCACCCTCGTGACATCCTCCCTCCCCCTCACACCTTTAAGAGTCTCCATTTTTCTCTTCCTTCCATCGTCAAGAAAAGTCCTGAACGTGTCTCATTTCTCAAACTGGCCCTCCGTCTTAGTCCCATTACTGTTCCTCTTCATCCTGCTATCTCGGAGCAAAAATATTCAGAGGATCTCCAAAAATGTATCTCCTCTGCCGTCATTTTTCTCCTTTAGTCTGATGTGAGAGGACCATCAGAGCCTCCCCGTCTTTTCCTTCTCCGCGTCTTGCGTCCACGTTTGTCCCCGTCTGCTCGTCGGAGCGGTTTTCAGCAGCTTGAGCTGCACGTATTGGGGTTGGGACTAGCCTCCAGGCTCCCCTCTGGGCTCGCAGGTGGGGGCGACAGCGGGGTCTCCAGGGATAAACTGGAAATCTGTGCTAAGGTTGATGGAGGAGCTGCAACCTGAACTGGGGAGGCAGGAACCGGTGCGGTGGTTAGGGAGGCAGTTGGAGACAGGGGAACCACAGCGCCGCCGCTTCCTGTTCCTCCCACTCTGCCGTCCCGTGCGTCCCTCTCTCGGAGCAGGTGAACCAGGGCGGCGTGCTGGGCGCTGAGGGTTGCAGAGAGGTGTGCAGGCAGGGCGTTGAAGCCCGCTGTGAGCTGCTCCACCCGCTGCTCCAGGGACAGCATCTGTCGCTCCAAGTCCTCGCTGCGGTCGTTGAGCTCTGACATGAGCTCGTACATGACGCTCTGCATCTGTAGGAGGAGAGGTGAAGAAGTGTTTTTCTCTGAGCAGGTTTTTGAATTTACTGTTGGCCAGCAAATTCAAAGTGGAAAGATCCTTAAAAAAATCATCATCTATACCTGGATTGTTACTAGGTTATAAAGACTTTTTAAATTATTAATAGGCATGTTTCACACACTGATCAAGGTTCACTGCTTGGCTGACAAGATAAAGACTTCCAATTTCCAAACGCAGCCAAATTCGTTCCAGAAATAAATAATCAAATCAATATGATACAACCCAATCATACATACAGATCCAAAAATTAATTCTAATTTGATCCTAGTTATAATGAGGTGCAGTCAAATTCAGAATTTAATGCTAGTTGCCATGCTCTGAGGAAGGTTTACCAAGTCTTAGATTTTGCAGCAATCTCTCGTCTTGAGCAAACCTGTACCAACAGTGGGCAAATGTAACCAAAAAAGTTTGCTGAAGAATTAATATAAAGAAATAGCCTGAAAAGTTCAGATAAAAATGAAGCATTTAGAGTAAAGCTACTGCCCTTTACAGCTAAAATAATAAATTATACTTAAGAAATTTTCTCCAAATTTCCCAAACAATCCAGCCTATCTCAAAACATAAAAGCAGAATGACAGAACTAATTTAGATCTATGTATGAAAAGCAATATGATTCTCATGACAATTTAACAATTGCCCAGTCTTTCTTCTGCTGTGACCCTTTATCAGTCCATTTAGACCTCATTCTCCACATGCTTCTTACAAACTGATGCAATACACCTCGTCGTTTAGCAAAGTAATCCTAATGTAATACTCAGACGACCCTCTTTTATGTAGACAAAATGTTGGTACAAAGATGTTAGTCGCTCTCACACAGGATTTTCTCCCTGCACTGGTGTCTTCATTTCAGAGAAAGATCTGAACACTTTCTCTTCACTTGTGTTAAGCAGCGGGGATGATTAGGAAGATGCAAAAGAAAATGAATCCAAGAGGGAGAAGAAGACGGAATGATGAAGAGGCTGGGTGTTATAACATTGCAAGCAGAGAGTTAGAAGAAGAGAGATGGATAATAAAAGGAAGGCAGCACTGTGTCCCTGCTGTGCTTCTCCTGGTCTCTGTAACCATGGTAAAGACGTAAGTGGCCAATTGAGATGGAGTCATTGAGATGGCGTAATTGCAAAATATTTGGTGCTAAAGGCATTGCTTCTTGGAAAGATGCGCACACATTCTCAATCTTTGTCTGCCTCTTATTCAAGTCTGAATCTCACTCACTCTGCTCTGAGTTTCTCTCTCTTTCACAAACACACACACACACACACACACACACACACACATACATGTTCGCTCACATTCTCAAACACCCACACAGTTAACAGAAAAAAAAAACAAAAAAAAAAAACACAAGCACTCCCCTCCCTCTCATTTCCTCCTCACTCTCTCGCTCAGTCATCCCTGTTTTAACACTTTGCAGTGGTTGCCAGGAGATGAAAAGCCACAAAAACAGGCGGGTCAGCATGGAAACAGAGGAATGCCGTGGTATTTTCTCCGGGGACCAAAGGATGGCTACATGTGACGTATTACCCTGCTCAAGGCTTAGGCCGTTTCCAGCGTCACGGTTTTAATAAGTTGCGGTTTAAAAACAAGTAAAATATTCCAGCATCGTGATCATGAGGCTTATATTTCTTTTTATCGTTGTGAGGCAGTCTGTCAACTGTATGTGATGCCTGAAGGGGAGGAGATCCCGAAGAATTGTACCCTCATTAAAGAAAGAGGATATTAGTAGCAAAAAAAAAAAAAAGACATACAGTCAGAGATTGACTACCAGAGTAGAGCAGCTCTTCTCACATCTCAGTACTTGAACAAGTTGAAGCTGGTTCTACATTCAAGGTGTCCCACAGTTTAAAAAATGCATTCCTGATGTTTCTCTGGTCTGCGTTGCTACAAGCTGCCAGTCAGCAGCGCGGGGTGCCAGAAGAAGAGGAGTTCCCCTGAATTCCCTCCATGAGCCGGCAGCAAGAAAAACAATGATTGTTTTAAGGTAGCACTTTAAAGAAAAAGAGAAAAAAAAGCCTATTATGTAAGCTACAAGCCTAGCTGAACTAATCTGCTTACTAGTCAAGCAGATGACCCATCTAATTAACCAGCTAGGTGCCATTCTTCAGATAATACAGATCAGCTGGTCTCTGCAAAAGGCACAATTGCTTAGAATGACCAAACTACTTCCCCACATGCACATGTGTTTACAGATGATCTTTCCAAATCATCCTCTGGCTCATCAGTATTTCAGGTGACACTGACTTTAAACTTCATGTCAGTCATTGAAACTAAAACTATATTTGTAAAGGTCACACCAGGCATGTTGGACAGCAAAGTTTTACAGCGAAGAAAGGGGGCGACTTAATTAATGTAACTACCAGAATAGAATCCTGTGTTGTTAATTATTGGTCTCTGTCACCGTCATGGATACATTTCTGTAACACACCGAGAGCTGCAAGAAAAACCTTTGCTATACCGACTGATAATTACTAATATTAAAGCTGCAACCTCAGCAGCACCAGTGGGGAGTGGTCCTGTGATGCCACAACACAGCACAGGTAATTTCCCTGTTCGCTAGCCATTTAAACCTATGTCAGAACCAAGCTTTGTCACCAAACTGCAAAATTTTAGTGTGTCAACATCAAGATTCCAGCATGTGCCAAAGAATATTGACACTTAGAAGCAAGAGATGTGGAGGGAATGGAAAACTGCTGATTTTCAAATGCAGTTTATTGTGGGGATTCCCCCCAAAATGGACCTTGTTAGCTGCACAGGCTCTATGATTCTTCAATGCAATTTTCAGGAAACAATATTCCTGCTGTTTGGACTAATTTATGTTCTGGAGACATTGCACTGGTCTTTAAAAAAAACTACTAAACTGGTGTGCATAATTTTGTGGATTAGGGTTTGTATGCTTGTAACAAGTGCCTGTGCTTAATTTACTAAATATTTATGTACTATGTAAAATCAATAAAACGGTCAAAGCTGTTGGAGCAAGTTGAGATCACTAGTTCTTTCCTTGCTCATACTCTCATACTAATCCAAGACATTTACCACATTTTATTTTGACATTAGCAAAGAAAAAACACACCTGCCAGCTATAGATTGCTCTATAGCAGAACTGAGAGGCATCGTCTCCAATTACCCAGAATGCATGACAACTGGCCCCTCCCAATGTGACCTGCCTTCCTTATTTTTATTGGCTTTTGCGTCGGTGGTAATCAGCTCACAGATTCAGACAGGCTCATCAGACAGATCAGACTTGTTGTCCTCCAAGTCGCTGTAGATTCATATTTTTACATGCTAACAGATTTGTGTGCCAACTAGCTATGCTGGATATTCCCCGAATAGTGTAGACTTTGCCCAGCTGGGAATCCGAGGCAAAATCCGGCAAAACAAATTGTTGCATATTGAAGTAACTGCAGGGGACTGCAGTCATAAAAAGAGTGTAATATTTTTCCACAAGGTTCTGGTGCTGCCAGAATGCTAAATGTCGTGTACAGTTAGTGCATCTCACCTTGGAGAGGTCCACTAGTGTGTTGGCCTGATCACTGAGTTTCCTCTGCTCCATTTTGACGCTGCGTAATCTGCAAACAGACGTACGCACAGATAAAGCTCACAAACAGAGGTGAAACCCAGTAAATACACAGTGGTTAGCCCGCAGAGATAATCCCTCAGGATCCACACGACAGCTCTGTGAAGTGTCGGTCACCTTGCTTGGATTGGGTTCATTTTTACCTGCAGTGCCTCTCTGAAAAACGTAAATGTGTGAACACAGTGAGCGCAGGCTAAAACAAATGTAGCCGTCTGCATGAGCTAGCTGCAGACGTAGAAGGGAGTGGGACTGGGGTTAATATGAAGGAAAGCTAATGGGAATAAAGCCTTCGGGGAAATAAGCTGCAGGGGATGAAAATTAAATAAATCATCTTACCTCAGTCCAATTATAATCAGAACCTGTTTAACTCTCAAAACACAGCACAATAATTAGTGGTTCAATCTGTGTTTTCATCAAGCCCTGTGGCAGCCTCCATTATAATGCAGGGAAGAGTGATTTTGTGAGACCGTTTCCCAGCTACACTGTCAGGTTCCAACCTGGAAAAATCACTTGGTTTAATGTGTTCACCCAAAAATATTACCCTGCTTCATCGCTCGTTGACTTCCTGTCCCCCTTTTTCAGGTCTTGCCTGTCAGGATTAACCCCTTCTACGTTACAATTAAGAGTCTTATTCCTCTTGTCTCTGGCTTTTGAGACATTTTTTAACCATTAGAGACAAAAGGAGAGAGGAACACAAAAAGGAAACACATGATTTGAATTTAATAAGAGAACAGAACCGGTTGTGCTATACGTTCATGTTTCATCAGTCCCTACTGTTGAGATGATATAATGAACAGAGAGCCTCTAATGATACACAACACACTGATTGTGTTTGCCTGGACTGATCTTGCCCTTTAGCAGATAATGAATAACTGTATGTTTGCGTGCGTGCGTGTGCGTGTGTTTGAGTGCGTGTGCAGAGATTAGTGCATTTCATCTGATTATCAGACTGGATTCAAGCTGTGGGCGGATAGAAAGTACAGCTGATTTCAAATGCCTCAGTGGCTTTGCAGCCACAGTGGTGTGCATGTGTTTGCTTGCAGCCGGGCATGGATGCAGGGGAGTACGGAGTGTGGTCTCACTGATGTATGGCCTGCAGGAACTTCCGCTGGTGTTTGCGGACCCTGGAGTGGTCGATCTTCTTCATCAGCTTGGTGTGCTTGTAGATGAGCCAAGTCTCCCTCAGCACATTAGCCGCTGCGTTCTTTATCTGTCTCCAGACAATAAGCACACACATGTAGACATTTATTAGCAACAGGTAGCCCTTGGCAACTGGAGGAGGCAACAGGTTTATCTGCTCTTGTTCTTCTCCTCGTTTTCACTATCGTCTCTGTGCAAAGAAAAAAAAAAAAACGCACTAAGCCATCGTTTTGTCTTCTCAGAGGCTGCCCCCCATTCTCTGGCAGGCTTGCCAAGGCTTTTTATGTGCGCTTTCATAGCTCTGTCCTTGGGGAGATTGGCAATGAGAGCCAACAGGAGTCTTTCCTTCACACTCCTCTACTGGCTTCCAGCGCCTACAGCGCCTCGCAAAATTATTCATACCACCTTTAGTTTTTTTTTTTTTTATTATTTTTTTTACATGTTACAAACATAAACTTTAATTTGTTTTATTCATACTACAAATGATAGACCAACACAAATTGTGAAACAGAAGGAAGAGAGGAAATTAGTTGAAAATTTTTCAAGAATAAAAATAGAAAAGTGTGGCATAAACTCAACCTGAGTGAGTCTACTCTGTAGAACCGCCTTTTGCATCAATTACAGCTGTAATTCTTTTATATCTGTACCATTTTTCGACATATCAAATCTGAAATGTTTTCCTGCTCTTCTTTTGAAAGTACCTCAAGCTTAGTTTGGGTTGCGAGTCTTTTTAGCTCATTGATGAGGCAATTTGAAATTTATTGCAGGGCTGGCTGCATGTTTAAGGTTGTTGTCCTGCCAGAAAGTGAAGCACCGCTACTATGAATATATTTATATTTTTTGTAACTTTGTATATTTATTCTTTATCTCTTGTTTTCTTGCCGCTGTTTCGGTTGCTTGACTGCTTGTTTTTCAGAGCTACAACAACAATACTCATAGAAAACTCTTGAGTATTAAGTTCTTGGAACACATTAGATTATAGATAATGTGTCTGTGAGGTATTTGTTGACTCACATTGGTACAGAAATAGATCTTTCATAAAGTCAACATAGTGCAAAGTAGAACAATACGTCGGACTTTGGCTAAATATGTTCAACCAAAGCTGGAGTAAAACATTTTCTTAATCAAAGTTTGGTGTCTCTTAGTCTCACAGAACCATCTTTACAATCTCAGTCCAGATGTTTAAATGCATCTTTTCAGGATTTCCCTGTATTCAGCTCCATCCATCTTCTTGCCAGCTCAGAAAAGCTTCCCTGTTCTCCTGACACTCCTTCCTTTGAATATTGTTTTTTGTTGTACTGGGAACGATTTGGCTGTTAACGGTTATATTTGTCAAATCAAAAAGGTATAATTATCAACCCACTTCACAGTTATGCACTACTTTCTGTTTGTCTATAATATACATTTCAAAGAAAATGCATTGGCATAATATTAAGATAACAGAACGTGTAAAAAGCCAATGAATGCATCACATTTAATAATAATAATAAAAAGACTGAATAATGCTAGCTGGGTAAAAGAAAAAAAATCACCTCAGTATCATTGGTGTTTATTTAAACCAGGGATTTTCCTTTTAATTGACAACAACTATAGAAAACAATCACAGCTGAAGTGGCTGCTCTTAAACTAGCTGCCAAAGACATTCCTCATCTGAGGAGAAGGGGAATATTGGTCTGATATAATGATGCTATTGCATGAAAGGCTAATGAAAGAAGGCAATTTTTCCTCAGTTTTTCTGCTCAGATGCTGCATTTGTTTTTTATCGGAGGAGTCTGGATGTAGGATTTGGTAAAACAAGCGATTCAAAATGTCAGAGTCTGCCTAAGGCTTGCCCTTGGATCGATAATATTTAACATGAATATCTGATTCATCTGTCGCTATAGGTTGCTACATAATTACAAGGCAAGGGTCTGACATCCAGTGGATTAAAAAAAAAAAACGGGAGATGGAGAATACAATAGTGAGGAGAGACGGCACAAAGAAAATGTAAGCATGTAAACTGAATGAGAGACTTCAAAGAGATGGAGAAGACTGAACAAAGAACAATTTTCCCCCAGTCTGAAGAGAACAAAAGACCCCGGCAGCCTGGCTAATCAGCACCCATCCACTGTAAGGAGAGCCCCCTCGCAGACACCCACTACATGTTCACACAGAGTCGGCTGCAGATGAGGAGGGTGGAAGGCCACCGCCCCGGGAAAGTGTTTACACTGACCCAGAGGAAGTCAGGTCAAGAAGCACAAAGTCCAACACAACCGATGTTGTTTGAGTGTCAGAACATTTCCAGTTCAAAATTCAACACTTTTTTTTTGACTCAAGTTCAATTCAACATTTTGAGTATTCGAGTCCAAGACATTTATGAAGTTGAGTTTTATTATCTTTGGGTTTCACAACTTGCAAAACAACTAAATGCTGCTTTTTATTTACATATTTTGTTTTTTTTACAAACTTAAATTAACACTGTTTAAATGGCTGTAAAACTTTACAGTTCAGGACTGTAAATTTCTTACATAGCTCGGTTCTTTCTATACCAGTACTCGGTTGGGAGCACTATAGCCTTGCAACAAAAAAGTCCTGAGTTCCAGTGCCAGCTTGGGGTCTTTCTGCTTGACGTTTGCATGTTCTCCCTGTGCATGCATGAGTTTTCTCAAGGTACTCCAATAACATGATTATTAAGTTAATTGGTCTTTCTAAATTGTCCATAGGTGTGAGTGTGTGTGTGTGTGTGTGTGTGTGTGTGTGTGTGTGTGTGTGTGTGTGTGT
>NW_015116185.1:0-902 GCF_001443285.1 Poecilia latipinna
TGTTAGAATTATGTTTGTTATCATTCTTACATTTGTAATTTTATGTTACTAGTTGTTTTTCTATTTAGAGGTTTAGTGTTCAAATTTGTTGAAACTGTGGAGACACAATCATTCTTACATTAATCTCAAGCATGTTTTTACAGATGGTGACTTAGATCTTCCTGGGATACTCCTGAGCTGTAAACTTATCTGTGTGTTAAGTTTCTGTGTCCCCCTTCTTTGTTTCTGAATTCACATCCTACTGTGAAGATAGGATGTGGGGTTTCACCCCCTCCATTCCTTTTACACCCTTCTTGCTAATAAAAGACACAAACAAACTGAAGGTTTTCAGAACACATGGTGAGCGGCTTGGAGAAGCAGTTCACCGTCTTCTCCTTCTGCAGAAGTTTGGTTGAAAACTCATATACGTTGTCTGTGGTTCTTTTTTATGTAGGTTTGAGAAAATACCTATCANCATTCCCTGATTACCCTCCCTGTGTATTTAAGTCCACCTGTTGTCTTTGTCTCTTGTCGGGTCCTCATCTATCGTTGGCAGCGTCTTTTCGTATGTATTAGTGATGGGCAAATGAAGCCTCATGAAGCAATGAAGCTTTCCAACCCTTTGCTTTGCAAAAAGGTTCATTACTCATGCTTCATTTGGTGCTAACTAGTGACATCTGCTGGTGAAACTTGAAGAAGATTTTAGGTTATAATATATTTTAGGAAAATCTCTGGCTCAATCTTCTTCTCACGGATCCCAGGTTCTCCCGGCGGGCCGAAGTGAAGCCACACAGAAAACGAGTGCAGACGTCACAGAATTTCAGAGTTTAATCCAATAGAAGACAATGTATGAAATTACAACAGAAACTACCGAACAACATACATTCATTTACCTGAGACAAATGGAAAAGAAGAAGAAAGAA
>NW_015116185.1:4528-12253 GCF_001443285.1 Poecilia latipinna
TATCTATGACCCTCTTAAAAATTAGAAACTCCCTACAATTTGTTTTCAAGATCAACTACAGGTAACATAAAGGTCAATAGGGCAGAATAAGTTATTAATATGAAAACTATAATTAGGCTATTTCATTCAAGACATGTTAAGTTTTAAAACTAGCATATTTTAAATTTATTTTCTTAACAAACTGTAACAGCCTTGTTGAATCATACTTCCAGAAACTACTAAATGCAATATTGTCACAAAGTTTTCATCAAACTCATGTTTAGTAACAGGAGAATCAATAACACCATATTTAATTGTCATATCAATCAATCAATCAATCAATCAATCAATCAATCAATCAATCAATCAATCAATCAATCAATCAATCAATCAATCAATCAATCAAATTTTATTTGTATAGCACATTTCAGCAGCAAGGCATTTCAAAGTGCTTTACATAATTAAAAAAAAAACAGCATGTGACATTGAATAAACAGTAAGAAAGAGAAAGAGATTTTGAAAAAAAAAAGATAAAAACATTAAAACCCGCACCCCTTTTAGGACTTCAGTTAAACATTGTTTAACTGGGTTAAACAACGTTTGTTTTAATTATTAAAATTATTTGTAGCCAATCTAATCCTGGTATATGTTGAATGTCAGTGTTACATGAGTAAAGACAAAGTCATCCTGTTTCTTGCGCCCCCCTTGACACCTTGTTATGCCCTCCTGAGGGCGTGCACCCCATTATTTGAGAAATAATGCGCTACACAGTCATGTGGACCTTTCACCCTCAAAATGTTAACATGTAAGTGAATATGTCCATCAGGACAGCAGCGTCAGCATGACAACTAAGAGGTGTCGAGATAACATGAAGTTACCTTTAAAATTAATCTTGCAAAGTAACATCTAGACCCAACAGTACAATCAAACTTCAATAAGATCAAGGAGGTTGTGCTTTTATGTTTCATCTCATGCAAGCTTTGCTTTAATTCTGTTTCTTTTTGTATTTCTTACAGTCAGGCAGAGACGGTGTTGCCAAGCTATGAAAGAGGAACAGCAGGCTTCCTAAAAAAAAGAGGAAGTAAGTTTCCAGCATGCAGAAAGTTTTAAAGAATGTAGTTTAAACAGATTTAGTAATTGAATAAGAGCAAATGCAAAATACTTGTATTAATATTGTTTTAATGCTAAATCAGAGAAGCTAAATAGCTTATAGATGTGATTTTGACAATGTAAAATGTGTAACTGCAATCAAAGATCACTGGTGTGTTGGAGGTAGATACTCTGTGAAAGGTTAGGAAAAGGGGAAAGTCATAGGAGAGCAAATGTGACTGACTGCAGCAGAGTTTGCTGATCAGGAAACAGGAAACAGATGGACGAGTGACTAAGACTGCTGAGAAAAGGCCTGAATATGCCGCTAAGAGATGGAGTGTGACCTTTGAGCAACCCTGGGACAAGAACACAGACATGACATAATATCTCCAAAACAAAGGTGGATTTGAGATCATCTACTCAAGCAGACAGCCAATGGAAAAAGCATGGCAACCGTCCTAGCCAATGCAAGCACATCCATAGGGTGGAAACCCCTATAAAAGCAAATGGTTGGCAAATTCGAGCCAAGATCAAGATGGACAAAGAACTCTGCCGATGAAGAAGAGCCGGGGCCACAGATGGGCCGGAGACTGTCCTGCACATGGGAATCAACCCCTCAGCCCAGCAACCTGTGGCTCCAAATTGAACTTATCTCATCATCTGAGTACAGACCCCAAAGACAAATGACAAAGGCAAAAAGAGGAACTGCTTTTCTAAATCAGAGCTCTTCCAGCCAGCACCCAAGGCCTGTGTAACCTCAACATCCATGTGGAGACGAAAGCTCATCAGAGCTGCAGGGACACCTGCCTTCATCCTTCTCCTTCTGCTGGGACACATTCTTCATCATCAGGCCAGTTCTGGGGTTTGAAATTCCATACTCCATCTCTCAAAGGTTCCATTTATTTCTCAGTGTCAGCGTTAGGGAAAGGAAGGTTAGATTAAGATGACTGATTTTTCTTATTTGATTATTTCTGCTACTGAATTAAGCTGTACTTACCCTGCAAAAAAAGTGTACTAAATAAAGCAGAATATACTGGCATTGAGATGTTGTGGACATTCAATTAATGTGTCACCCCAAAGTTCTTTGAAGGTTATAAAATATCAATGGTGAATGATTCTGAAGAGAGAAAGGTGGAGCAGGTTTTGATCGGCCGCTTTAGCCAATAAGTCATGTGGTAAATACAACGGCTCTATGACTCGTAATCCAAGTCACCAAATTTTAACCTGGGCGAATTCCAAGAGCCTGTTGTCAAAAAGAGAGTGACTGTTAACGATTGTGGTTCATCGGGAGCTAATTTGACTCAGACCGCTAGTAAATTAGCCTATGGAATGACTTTTTGGAGTTACTACTTTTTAAAAGCCCATCTAGGGACAAGTGCTGCGAATTAGCTGTTGCTATTGCACCATGATGCAAACATGGGACTGCTGTTTTATTCAGTTTGTCTATGTCGATGTGTGTCCGTCCCTATCAAATAAACTTATTTAAATTTAAAGTGAGATGTGTCACTTGGATGAATGTTGTTAAACCCAGCTGAATCTCCAGCTAAAAGGTTTTCTGTGAACTCTGTTGTGGGCTGCAGCTGGATTGGGTACTCACTCTCCTTCTGAGAGAAGTGCCGGCAACCAACAGATGTTCAATCTCTGAATAATAAGTGCTACCATCAAAGGTTTTTACCTTTAACATCCCTGTCTGTTACTTTCTTTCTAATCTTCTGAGACAACTGTGGAACACATCATGTCACCAAACAGCACATTGGCTACTTGTCACTTTTAAACAGGCAGATTGACTAAACTCGGTGAAGAAGCATTCAGCTTCTATGCACCTCAAATCTGGAACAAACTTCCAGAAAACTGCAAATCAACTGAAACAATGAGTTTGTATAAATTAAGGCTAAAATAAAAGGAACATTAATCAACATTTAAAGTAGGCTATATTGATGATGTTAACAATTACACTTAAAATACAATGTGTCTTACTCTTTTTCACAATTGTTAACTGATGTGTTTATGTGTGTATATTTTATGTTTTCATGGTGTAAAGCACTTTGAATTGCCTTGTTGATTAAATATGCTGTACAAGTAAACTTGATTGATTAAAAGTTTGAAGACGCATGTAATGCTAATTAAAGGACACACCTTAGTTTAATGTTCCATGTCCCCATGGTCAAATTATTCTCAGTCTTTTCAATCATCATTTTGTCCAGGCCTGTTTCATTAGTTTATTTTTTAAAATTATTCTGTTGAACCAAAATTCAGAAATAATGTCTGATTTTCATTGGTTGATTTTTTTCAGTTTGGAGTTATTTCAGAGACATTGTGAACTTTTTGGTCAGAGGGGTATCAACAATTTTACCCACACACACAAAATGTCTATTTCAGTGGGTTCCTCATAATGTAATAATTTTATACATTAATTAAGTATGTGACAATATTTTATATTTGTCTATATTGTGCTTTTACAGCATCCTCAACATAGTTTAATAATTTCTTATCACATAATAGTTTTCCTCCTCCGCATTCTCCCAAGAACTGTAGTGAAGCTGATTATCCCCTTCTTGTCACTTTCCAGCCAGTGAATTTATTAAGAAAAACAAAGATAGAGAGGAGAATCAACACCCCCTTTTATCCACATCCCTGCCTAATTAATTTATCTGCTCCTGATGAGCAGGCTAAAAGCAGTGAAGGTGGATCTGGTGGAAATGGGACAAACAATTGACTTCACAAGGGATTCAAATGCTTCATCCTCACAGTTTCGTTTTTCTGTGACCGCTCTAGATGGTGGGGGTTTGCTGAGTCTTGCAAAATTTACTTTAGGAAAAAATAATTACCTCAAAACCTACGAGGATAAAAAATGCATTCTCCAGGGTCATGAAGTTAATTTTCATGTTGATTTATTTATTTTGCATTTCCATTGAAAAAGGGAAGCATCCTGGCTTATTAAGGCAGAGGGAGAGACAAAGAAATAATTTTCATTGCATTTTCTGCATAATCGTACTACAATTAAAACAAATCTTGGATTTGATGACAGTAACAATCAAAATGTCAGGAAAGAGAAACAAGGGAAAAATTTATGGTGCCTTGCACCATTTATACCATTTTTACTTCTTCAAGTTTTTTATATTACCATTACAACAATCTTTCAATAAAGTAACAGCTGCAAGTTTCTAGGGTATATTTCTGCTGACATTGCACATCTTGAAATTTAAATTTTGTAGATTTTTTTTTAAAATTAGCTCAAGATGAAAGATTAAACCCAAAGCGCCTGTGAACCTGAATTTTCCAGCCATGCCATAGATTTGTAATTGGATTGTTTGTTCTGTCCTGGTCTAAAGCTATGGTTTCAGCTGTCTTGCGGTCTCTAACAGGTTTTCTCCAAGTACTGCCCTGACACACTCTGTCCAGCTTCCCTCAATAAAAGCTTAAGCAGAAGAGATTTTCCCCTAGCATGAGGCTGCTGCCACAATGTTGTGGTGTGTTTTGCAAAATGAAATCTTGGTCTCATCATATCATATCATCATATTCTGCCCTGCATGACTTGCAGCATACAGCTTTCTGCAACTTCTCCATTCAGACCAGAATGCACTGTTTTGCTATGCTATTATACATATGTGGACATATATATTCCAATTTCACCTTTAGTCAATTTCCAGGGACGCATTCCAGAAAGGAAAATGTTTACAAGTGATAAATAAAAAGCTTAATTTAATTTCAAGTTGTTTATTTTTCTTTTTTCCTGTCCCTATGATTATTTTCGAGCCAGGTCTTCAAAATTAATACACTCCTCACTTGTTCTTGTACTCTTTAATCTGTGTTCAAATCAAAATTTCATGCTATTTCATAATGTTTTTGTGCTTGTGCTGGGAGCTGTTTTGTCTGACACAAACAAAAAGCACCAGCTGCACTTTAAAATGCTTGTTGTTGCCTTCAGCTCCAACATGCAATATTTCTATACATTAAATTATAAGAAGCAGCCAAAGGGTCCATGAAAGAATGTGGTGTCTGTGGTTTTTCCATAAAAGAGGCTGGGAGAATGAATAAATGATGGAATCATTGCACACACACAACCATGTTTTAGCCATGGAGAAAGGATGTCCTGAAATTTGCGCTAAGCTGGTTCATGATGCTCTGTTTCCTTTTTGAATGTAAAAATCACAAAAGAGGAGTGGGAGTATGTGCAGAGATGATGCTGTGCCTTTGTTGTTGTCTGTGTCTATCCGCTGACCACTTTCTTGCAGATGGTGAACCAAAATATTTGTTGAACAAAGAGATTCTGTTTAATGCTTTACGTTTGTGTAAAAGTGACTCTGAAAGCCTTCAGATTTTATGCAAACTGATAAAAAAAAAAAAATCAAATATTTTGGTTCATTAGAGAAAGTTGTCAGTATATATGGTACACCACAATATTTTTGTAGATAGTCCTGCACATATGCAGACTAGTCAGGCTGCAAATATCAGTCTACCACTGAAAACACTTAAAATGCTACAAAACAATTAAAAATGAAGTCCTAGCTTGTTGAATCCCACTATATAGACGGGATTTTTTTTGCAGGGCTGCACAGTGGCGCAGTAGGTAACACTGTTGCCTTGCAGCAAGAAGGTTCAATTCCCAGCCCTGGTCTTTCTACATGGAGTTTGCATGTTCTCCCTGTGCATGTGTGGGTTCTCTCTGGCTTCCTCCCACAGTCCAAAAACATGACAGTCAGGTTAATTTGTTTCTCTAAATTGTCCTTAGGTGTGGTTGTGTATCTCTGTGTTGCCCTGTGACAGACTGGTGACCTATCCAGGGTTTACCCCACCTCTTGCCCAAAATATTTTGCTGGAGATGGGCACCAGCACCTTCTGACCCCACTAGGGACAAGGGTGCACAGAAAATGGATGGATAAGGTCATTTCTGTCAGAAAACATTTCTGAAGTTCATTATCTAAAAATATTTATAATTGTATCACATCATTTTCAGTGCTTATTAAGATGTATTTAAATGAACATTAGACAAGTTATGACATTACACTACATACTTTATGTTGTCTGTTAGAATATACAAAGCTTCCACAGCAGTTTCCTTTTGAAAAGCTAAATAATGTGACAACACTGACAGACTTTCACAAAAAATAAAACAACTCATGGGATTCATCCACAAGAAATATTTGTATCTAATAGTCTTAGTAATATATGTCAAACTCCTTCAAATAAAATTTTAGTTTTGCTAAGAAACATTAATAGAGAATATTATCTTCAGGACAGCAAATCAAGGACCTTCAACCTGACTAACATCTGTTCTGTAAATCTAATTAGTATGAAGGTAGAGAGTAGTTTTATATCTTTCTGAGTATACCAGATATGATATTAATATGAATAATTTAATAAATATTCCCTCCAAACAGTTGTTTTTGTTCCAACAGCATTAAATATTAATTGGCCTTCAGTTTAAAGTATTGCCTTTCTCATTTTGCAATTTAGCACAAATGTCCACATCCATCCCTGCCAACATGCACCTTCATAATTAAATCTAGCTGTTCTTTTAGGTTGTGCTTGTTATTGATTGTAGCCTCCACCTACTGATCTTGGAAACTAAAGTGAAGTAAACTGCAGAGCTCATGATGTTCTTCTCAGCTCTCCTCTTTCTCTTTATTGATTCAAAGCACAAAATGGACAGGAATGAAAGCTTCCTGGAATCTCTGAGTTAAACTCAGCTACTGCTGGTCATGACAATAACAGAGCAAAGAGATCTTAGCTGATTGCAGAGGCAGAATTACCCATATGAAAAATGTGTTAATCTGTTTCAGAATAAAATCAGACTCTTTTACAAAGGAAATAATTGTAAAAGAATTTGTCCTGATTGCCAAGACTGAACAAAATCACAGGACATACTGGCTTGTCAATTTCTCCAGTTCATTGAAAAAAGTCTTAGTGTTGCAAAATTATTTTAACTGCATTTCTAAAATTCTGAATATTCTAACAGTGGAATGAACATAATCTCACCATATACCTCCCGAGGTCAGACACTTCTCATGAGTTGTCTGACAAATCAAGCAAAAAGACCATTTAAAAACTTGTCCAAGAGCCAAGAATCATTCTCACAGAGCTGCAGGTACGCTGAAGCTCACATAGCTTCAGCGTATCTTATTTGCTCCCAAGCAAATAAGATTTTTCCATCAAGACATAAAGACCTCAACTACAGTGACCTACATGGACATTCATTATGCAAGACTTGCTTGTTCTTCAGCAGAATAAACAAGTTAACTGAAGGAAGGATGAATGTTTGATTAGGATCTGAAGATGAAACAAAAGTTGATTTCCAACCAAGACCATTATCCTAAATATACAGCCAAGGAAACACTTGGTTTCAATGAAACGAAATTGCTATACTGCTATATTTTTAATTGTATTCAATTACAAATTTACCAAAAGTACATAAAAACAGAGTCCATACAAGACAGTTTTGTGATAAAATGGGCCAAATTACACCTGATCAATCTATATGACTAGTTTATTCACAATTAAGACACTTTGAAGCCAACACTGACAAAAAGGGGTTTCTGCATGTGTGGAACACCTCAGCTGTTGCCAACATCTACAATACATTTCATATTATTAGAAATATAGGCATTGAGAAAAACCTTTCTGCTCCTTCTTCTTCTTCTTCTTCTTCTTCTTCTT
>NW_015116185.1:15338-20144 GCF_001443285.1 Poecilia latipinna
GAAGCCAACACTGACAAAAAGGGGTTTCTGCATGTGTGGAACACCTCAGCTGTTGCCAACATCTACAATACATTTCATATTATTAGAAATATAGGCATTGAGAAAAACCTTTCTGCTCCTTCTTCTTCTTCTTCTTCTTCTTCTATGGCGTTTACTGGCAGCTTACAGACTTGGTGTATTACTGCCATCGACTGGTGTAATCCAGAAATTCAATTTATCCTATATCTTTACAACCCTAAAACACCTCCTCTATTACATACATGCATATACACTCACACACACGCACGCACTAAATCCTCTCATCAAATTTTGTGTTTTTTAAATATTTAATAAGTAAAACCCTTGATTATTTTCTGTGTGAAATTGTTCTACTAGTCTGTACAGATGAGGTACACTCATTTTTATTCGATTTGAACTTTTTTATTCCCTGTCAATACACAGCTCTCCATTACCATGTCACCAGGTGACTCTGAACCCTTCCAGTCACTGAATAGATGCTTAAAACAGATATATGTGCCAAAACATTCTGCAGCTGAACAGAAACAAAACTGAAGTTATTATTTTTGGACCCAAAGAGGAACAGTCTAGAGTTATCTAGAGTTAGAGTTGACTCAATAGGTCACATGACCTAGAAGCTATTGAAGAGAAATATTAATTTAAACATAAAAAAATAGGTAACAAAAATAAACATTTAGTTAAAACAGAATAAAAATGCATGTGCCTCATATATACAGTTTAGTACAACAATTACACACTGACTTCTAGTCAGTGTGTCACACAATATAGAAGCTATTGAAGAAAAAGTTATATTTTTAATATTAAAGTTATTTAAAATATTGAATATGATTTGAGTGTGTCTCATGTAAAAGCATGAATTACCACTTTTTTGTGTCAGGTGGTCACAAGGCATTTATTAACATTTGTTTGACAGGAGTGTTTGGTTCAGAAGTTTGTTGACAGTCTCTAAGTGAACCTCAGAGCGCTGAGGGAGCTGGAGAACGGCTGGCCGAAATTAGCGTTCATAAATCGGATCAACCTTGAGCTAAACGCTGCTTACTCGGCAGATATTGGAATATCCTATATCCAACTCGAAACTAACTTCACTGCAGTCAGTAACACAATAAAACCACCAGGATAAAGTTTGTTTTGATCTCCCAGCCAGCATGCCTAGGTGGGACCCATGTGGGGGAAAGGAGGGCTGATATATGGGCCCCACATGGGTTTGCCCATGTAGGGCCACAGCCCACATGGGCGCTACATGGGCCCTAAATGGACAAACCCATGTGGGTCACCACCATATAGGGCCCATGCAGGGCCCATGTGGGCTATGGCCCTACATGGGCAAACCCATGTGGGGCCATCGTGGAACCCGCGGACAAACCCATATGGGACCCATATAGTCTGCCCTCCTTTTCCCCACCTGGGGCCCACCTAGGCATGCTGGCAGGGCTGTAGCCTGTAAAGATGGCACCCAGCGACTGCACGAGACCTAAACGCCCCACAACGTCTGACGCAGAGACGTATATATTTTCTTTTTCATTTCCCCTAAACATGAGTTTTCGTCAAGAAAAGTAAATATTTTGTTTAGTCTTTTCCTTATACAAGCCCTCGTTCTTTTGTCATTGCCTCTTCTCCTCTCCTGTTTTTACTTTTCCTTGTGCATCTTTATGTTAATGAGGAGATCTGCCTTATATGTCAGCTCCTCTACTATTGGCCAAGAGAGCTTTGAAACCAACATCACTTCACGGAAACTCATGTGTAAGGAAAAGAAAAAACTAAATATATATTTATGCTTTTATTTCTTAGTATGTCAGTTTTGGTCCTCCATACTTCTTTGCCCAGTCTTCTCGTTGAGAAAAATGTAATCAATTGCAGTGAGAGACTTGTTGACCAGATCCATAATTTGTAGGTCAACTCTGTCAATCTATAGTATTTTATTTTCTTCCAACTGAAGCTTTGTTGTAGTTTACAATTAACTGTATTTTCATCAACTCTGTGTTGATGTAGATATTAATTATGTTTTTATATTCTCTTAATGAATGGACAAACACCTCAAAAGTACCAGGAAATCTAACCTGTTTTACTTATGAACTTGATATGCCATAAAGCTGTCATGGAGCATCAGTGGTCTGTGTCTGCTCTCACATCCAGCCAAAACCTGCTTCCTATTTGTTTACCAAAGCATTTTTAACAAAACACTTCAGGCATGAAGCACTTTGTGTCTTAGCGTGGAAAAAAACGCATTGTACTTGTTCAGAACACATTACTAGTAGATGAGCTGACTGTATGCAAACATAGACTAAAGCTACTGTGGAAGTTAAGGACATTAAAGAGAAATATTGCCTCATCTCATCATCATTTTGGGGATTGAATGTTTGTTTTTCTCTAGCCCATCCACCAACAACTTTTAATATTGATTCCTTTTTCCTTCTGTTTCTGTGTATCAGGATTAAATGATGTTTTTCTAATTCTGAAGCCAAGGTGCTAAACCAGAAACTGGTTGATGTCTCGTCTGGGTTGAGAATTCATTCTCTGCCTCAAGCGTTGTAGGTTAAGTTTCTTGACGTTTAAAGGTGATGGTAGGATGGTGTGGGCCAGGCAGATGAATTGCAGTTCACAGGCTCCTCTCTGTCCAATCTTACTCTCTGGATGTGCAAAGCTGATAGACACTCCCAAATGTTGGCTTAGGGCTTTGATTACAATGTCATGCCAGAATTGTTTGTTTTTTGTGTATTATTTTCTTATTTAACATTTCTGTGCCTCTTTGTATTGGTCTGTAACATTAACTCCTAATGAAATACATTTAAATTTCTGCTTTAATACGACATAAAAATTGTTTGGAATACTTTTGAGAGGCACTGCAGGTCCCACATGATGGTATTAGGCACATTAGATTAAACTCAGGAACACCAGGCATTCTTTGCAGGTGGTGCCACTTTTCTCACATCTCAAAATCAATTGTTCTAAAAAAACTAGTCTCTGTCCTTCCTTTTCCACCTACAGGAAACAAAGAATGGGAAAAACCTCCCCCCCACTCACTCGGCTGTCAGCATGAGTTAAAGCCCTGTGAGATGCAGGGAGGGTAGAGGAGGACACATGGAACACGTCTGTTCATATTCCTGAGTATCTCTTAAAAGACAAAATAGTAACACAGCTGTCAAAACAAGGTGAACTTAGGAATGGAAAATCATTTTTAAAAGCAAAAAGTGAGAAATAGTTTCATCAACAAAAATACTTGACTTCTTTTATTTTGTGAAACATCAGTCTAATCCAATTTCTTTTCTTGTTTAATTTCTTGTTTCCATAGTAACAGGATGCAGGAGTAGGACTTCATCCTATAAAGGAACAGATTACACAAGAATCTCTAACATGGTAGACTCTGCAAGATCTAAACCAATGCCATTTGTAGGTCAGCACATTGATGTGCACAGAAGAAGTGGACGATTGTTGTTAAATGCAATGGACCTCTGCTGCAGACAGACCCCTCCTGTCTGATCAGAGCTGAAATGCTGCTGTAAAATGTCACATTTAAAGCTTGGATTTGTGGATTTTATACTCAGTACTGGTGTGGTGCAAAGCAGGTGAGCAGTCAGTCAGGATCGACTTGGTACCTCATGTTTCTTTCCACAGCATGTTGTTAATTAACCTGAAATTAGAGACTGCTGATGAATTCCACCAGGCAGCAGTGTCTTGCTCAAAGACGCATCAGTCATGAAACTCTGAGCTTCAAACAGTCAGAGTAGAGCTGAGACATACAGTTTCTGTGATTATTCAGGAAGCTAGTCCTGGTTAGTTCTAAGAGGCTGAAACAGCAGCTAAACAATGCAACAAGTTTAGTGGTTTCTGAGACTGAAAAAAGGTGTGTCTGGTCATATTTCAGCTTTATTACATGTTACACACATCTAGGTCACCACACACATTATGTATGCATATATTTCTCAGTTTCTGCCTGTTTTCATGCTTTACTGGCATTTAATTATGTGGGAAGAAACATATTTTTTAGCACAGCAGAGACTTCTTGTCAACACAGCTGGGCAGGGAAAATGAATGGGGCTGACAACAAGAGATTTGTAGAACCAAAGCTGTTAGAACAAGTCTTCAACCCTAGTTTTGAGATCTACTGTCCTGCAAATGTTAGATGCACCAACACAATTAAATCAAATGGCTCATTATGAGGACTTGCCAAACTAGTTGGCATGCTAAGCAGAGGTGAAAGTAAGGGGGTACGGTCGGGTACTGCGTACCCCTAAAAGTGGGTACGCAGATTGGAGCAGCTTGCTGTAAAAGAAATCAACAGGTTCACTGTGCAGCCGTGAGTTCACCCACTAATCAGCCGTGACTGATTAGTTTTTCAAGAACAATCTAAAACACAACTTGATCAGTTAATAAGTAGCTTTTCCCCCCATTTCATATTGTTTCTGAAATCTTAGTGCTTTACTAGAGCAGGGCTGCAATACGCCGATAGCGGAAGGTTTTGAGTCGATCTCAGCATTAGGTGACAAACTGAACGCCACCAGGAGGCTGAGACGAGCACGTCCTCCTCTGATTGGCTTAAAACGTTCGTAACTTTATTAAAGAACAACAACAAAAATAATCAACAAAAACTTTTCAACTTAATGACCCAACAACAATAATAATCTCAGTGATTATTGTTTCAACAGGGTGTTGCGCAATTCTGTGCGTTTGGGTTCCTTTACCAAAATAACTAGCAGAGCAGGAGTTTAAAATTGACTATTCAACCACCACTGTGTTCAGGGGGGATTATTAATGATGCAAAATAAATATCAAGTCTGAAAACCTGATATC
>NW_015116185.1:24525-25714 GCF_001443285.1 Poecilia latipinna
GTAAATGTATCTTGAAGGAGAATAGCACTTAAATAAAAGTTCAACCAGGATATTCATTTAGAATAAAAAATAACTCAACCTGAATCACTAGTGGAAGAAGTCAACGTAGGGCCGGGGGGCGGGGCCAATGACCGGGCCCCTCAATGACCGGGGGGGTGTTTTCCACGTTTTGTCGTTTGATTTTTACCAAGGAAGCACATTGGCTAAACTGTTAGTGAAACAGTAACTGGGACTGACTACTATATATTCCATTGAGGGACAGTAACGTCTATAATCAGACATTAAAGTGATTTGAAACCATTCCTCCCTCCCTGGCACCTCCAGACCCAGGCCCCCATGGACACCCATCCGGGCCCAGGCCATGGGGCAGCCGCCCTCCCTGCATCCCCTATAGCTCCGCGCCTGCCCTGAATTACCATGATAGATATAATGTATGTAATAAAACTGTGTCATTATTGAAGGGGGAAAAAACTCAATCCAGATTTTAAGTAAGTTTAGGGTCTGGTTCACAGAGTATGAAGTTACATTTTTTTCCCAATTGTTGAATGAAAAAAACTAAAACTAACCTCAGTTAAGTAAAATAAAATTGTAATCAAAACTTTTGGAATTGTAATGATTTCTTTTTTTAAAATAAAATGTTTTGTTTAAAAAACATTTTTCTTAAATTAAAGAACTCATTTTTGTCTTGTGAACTTAACAAGTTATTTGCCAAACATAAACTTTTATTTGCACAGATCAGAAATCTTTTGTTGCGATTTTAGGCCCCGCCCACAATGTCATGTGAGAATCACAAGCAAAACTTTAAGTCACAAATAAAAACTTAGAATAGCAAGAAAAGATTTATGACAAGCACAAATAAGTTTGTTTTGCAAAAAAAAAAAATCACTTCATGAGACAAAAATGTGTGAATTTAATTTAAAAAAGTTTTTTAAGCAAAACTCAGTAGGCTTTTCTCATGGTGACATGCATTAACAATTCTATATTTGCTTTTGTTTTTTTCTTTTCTTTTTTCTGCATTTCCACGTTAAAGTTTGATGCAGCTCTGCTTTCCTGAATGGACCATCTTCATCTCCACTGCAAGTGTAGCAAACAGGCAGCTCTTTGTTTTATAGATTACAGTACACTAAAAGGTTACATTGTGCCCTTTTGTATATTTTTAATAGTGTAATTCTGTAAAGACAAAATATGT
>NW_015116185.1:29207-33152 GCF_001443285.1 Poecilia latipinna
CCTTAGCTTTGATTGTATATGTCACAATTTTGTAATTTATCATTGTTTATTAAACTCTGAAAACTGTGTGGCTTTGTTCATATTCTCCCCTAGAATGCGGTAAGATGGGCCCTTTTGTTTTGAGCACCTGCCCCTTTAGTGGTCTCTGCATGGCCCTGACAAGATTGCAGTAAGTGGTTTCTGAATGGTAAGTCAACAAAACACTTGTCTTTTCCAGCAGCCAATGTATAGGGCAAACAGTGGTAAAACCTTGAGCTCAGCTTGGGTTGCTAGGTTTAACGGGACTGAGCTATGCTGGCGTTACTTGGTGAGGGGCATTGCCTGCTGGTTTGTGATGTTACAAAGAGCAGGAGAAGAAAACTCCAGAAATTGTGACACACTCAGTCTAAAATGCAAAAAAAAACCCCCACCCCCCATAAGACAGAGAGCATAAAATTGTGAGTAAAAAGTACAGTCTAAGCAAAAGCTCAACGCTAACATTTCCCCTTGGTTTTCTTAAGCCGTTTTTGCACGGAACGGAACAGAACGGTTCCACCCGTACTGCAGCCCTGTTGTGTTTGCATATACACTGAGGGCGCCATCGAAGCGGTACCGGACGTCATTATTTTTGAAACTAAACAATGTGGTTCACAACCTTCACCAGTTTAGGTTTTGAGTTGGTTATTTGCCAACTACCAAGATAATAAAGAAGAAGAACAGTTACTACTACGACGACAACAACTCAACAATGGATGGCATGGATTTAATTTTGCTGCTCATCAAAATAAAAGACAGTTCAGTGAGAGCCAGCTGTCAACGGAAAATCAACGTCTGACTCCATAACAACCAGCGGCCAATCAGCTGCTGATTCTAAGCAGAACCGCTTGGCCAGCCCGATTGGAACCACAGCTCTTGTGGTTCTGAGGTGCCGGGTGGAACCGGTCGGAAGTTCTAATGCAAACACGGTCGGCCCTACTTCCGTCCCTTGCAGTGCGAAAACGGCTTTCGTGTAGTGTTGTAGTCTTTTCCAAACTGATATTGATACTGCTGTTTTCTTAAACCAGAGAACATTAGCCTGAAGACAAAGTTGAAATGGGAGTTTTTCTCAAGTGAAGACAGTGAGTTTTGATGTAGCAGCAAGTAGATACTTCTATAAATCCACTGACGCTGCAGCTTCAGACACTTTGTTAACAACATTTGGAATACTGCTTGCAAATGCAGTTTAACAGTAGAAGCTCTCAATCTCATCAGGCAGTTACGGTCACCATCTACATTACTAAATAATTGATGGAATTTCTAATTTAACTCATCACCTTATCGCTTCCTTTTGGCTTCAAGTCGGTATGGAGAAAAGGTTGACTCTTTCAGCAGAATCCTATTATGAGAACTCAGCTATCCTCCACCTTAACTTGAAAATCACAGTAGACGAAAAATACATATCCACATACAAGAAATATTAAAGGGTTAGGTCAGATATTTTAAAGCGATTTTCTATAGAGTTATTTTTGTTAATTTTTCAGAGGTTGCACAAAACTTTTTCGTTGCTTGACTAATTTTTAAAAATGACATATTCAGTAGTATTTAATGTTCATTAATTTTAATTAATATTCAGTCAGAACAAGCTAAACATAGAACTCACATTGTGCTTTGACACATCTAGCAGAATACATGGAACTTTTTCTCCAGCAGCACACACAGTTACAAAAAACTGACTGAGGAACCAGTAACTAAGTATAAAGAATTCATTTACATGATTGCACCAAAGAGCATTTGGTACTCTGAACCAAATGCTCTGATGGGAATATTTTTTTTGATTCATTTATTTACCTGTATTCTGTGTGTAAAGTTGAAAATGTCTGTGCGTCTTCACCAAGTGGTCAAGAATATGAATTGTAATCTGTCAAAATGATGGTTGTTTTCCCATCACAACAAATGGAGCAACTGATGCCTATAGTAGAAGATTGGCATGTCACCAAGAAATTGTTGTAAAAGTAAATAAATACTTGAAGAGGTGGAAGCTGATAAGATATCATAGACTGATTTTACTTTTAAAAAAGCTAAAAAGGAAATTGTTTGTATCTGGGATATAACACTACGTTAACAGATTTTAAGAGTCTGGCAACAGTTTGGTATTGTGAAGTCAAACTCAACAATGTCTGTTCATTTAGAGATCACTGTTTATGTCAATCTGGCAGATACTGTATGCTCCAACTAATTAGTCCACAGTGTAATCTTTTGCATTTTTCATCAGTTAAACAGCAGTATTAAATATAAAGTGTCCAGGAGTCATAGTTCTTTGAAAATGGTCATTGCAGACTTATGATTGCAAAAGGAGGAAATCTGTTGATGAGGCAGTTTGATGAAGTATTGCATCTAACGCACTGAAGATTTATTTTTCCAACAAGCTAATAGTTATGACAACTTTCTACTACAACTAACGAAAGCATTACTAATAGTAGTTTTAAAAGGGACTCACAACCGAACATGATTTCAGTGTACTACAACATGAAAATACACTTTACACATAAATGCCAGAAAAGCATTGCATCTATAAGTTTTGAAAACTGGAATGTATTGCAGCTCTACTGTTTAGCTTTAATGCATCGGTATCAACCCTGATTTTCACAAAGATGCATCCTTGGTTTTTGTTCTGGTTGTCATGGTAACAGGGCAGGTGAGTTCAGTTCTTGTTTTCTTTAATCGGCTGGTGTAATGCTGCAGGAGCTGAGTGGCAGTGTATCACTCTGTAAAATGGAAATGAAAGCAAAAATCAGCCCGAGGACTGTGCTGTCAGTGAGTTAGTGTGTGTGATTGTGTGTATTGTCAGTCAGGTGTGTGTGCTCCTGTCTTAGTTTATGTTGGCTGTCACCAAGTTCATGGTGTGTGTTTGCTGTCAGCTGTGATGAACTGATGATTGTGAGGATTTGATTAAACTGAAGAGCCTGAAGGGAGAAAGCACAATTTGAAAAAATATCAATTTCTTCTGTCGGTTTTCTTCTTTCTCAGCATATTTTTCTTTTTGATTCTTGGTTTGGTAACTGGTTAAACTGACCTGGACTATTATTACTTGTGCAGGATCTTTATCAGCATATGGACATTTTTGAATGAATTTAATAAACTTATTTGGAAATATTTGTAGTTGATGGAAGATTGAACCAGCTATTTGATGGAAGTTAATTCTGTATAAATTATAAATAATTTTTCCAACTACAGGACAAAGCACCTTTTGCTCCATTTGTCTGTCTCTGGTGTGTTAAATAAACCCTGATCCTCCCTGAGTTTTATCGTTAGGTTTTCTGATCAACAGCCCTTTATTTTAAATATTGATTCCCTCATTTTAACATGAGTGCAGCATCATAAATGCTGCACTATACTGCAGCTCAATAGGTAAATGTAATTGTATATGTAAACATTAAGTAAATATTAATGAAAGATTAAAATAAATATTAATTTAACAGTGAGTGTACATGGGGAACTATATGGTTTGTATTTGTTCTCTGACCTGTAACCAGTACACTGTTTAATATTTCAATGTCTTTCAGAACTTTTCAAATGTTTATCATCTTTCTAACCGGCACCTTCCTCACTTTTATTTTTGTGTTTTTCAGCCGCTGCTCTGCAGTTTGACCCAAAGCTGAATCTTGAGGACTGCAGCCACTTGAAGTGGCTTCATTACGCACCAGAACGAAAGGAAGACATCGCAAGGAATCAAAGTGACGCCAACCAGAGTCAAACTGGGGTGACCACAACTTGTCCTGTTTCGCTGGTTCATACAGTACAAAGCTTAACATGGATGCTGTTCTTCTGTGGACAACAAACTGTTGTTCTGTGAGTCAAAAAGGAGTCAAATATGTTTAATAAATCTGTCCCTCTTTTCTTAAATAAAATCTTATATCAAACCCATGTTTTCATTTTTAACCTTTTGTACACAGTTTACCCATGATCTGCCAATTGTCGAGAAAAGTC
>NW_015116185.1:36545-37423 GCF_001443285.1 Poecilia latipinna
AAAGGAAGACATCGCAAGGAATCAAAGTGACGCCAACCAGAGTCAAACTGGGGTGACCACAACTTGTCCTGTTTCGCTGGTTCATACAGTACAAAGCTTAACATGGATGCTGTTCTTCTGTGGACAACAAACTGTTGTTCTGTGAGTCAAAAAGGAGTCAAATATGTTTAATAAATCTGTCCCTCTTTTCTTAAATAAAAGAGGGACCCTAACCCTACCTTTGGGCAGGTATTATGTCCTGCTTGAGAATGTGAAGCATCATCACTATATACCTTGCCAGCAGGTGGCAGCATGGAGTGCTCTACAATTATCTGGTATATGGCTGTGTTGACCATAGACCTTAGAAAACAGAATGAACCAAGACCAGCACCCGGAAAATGACATGCCTATCACACACATAAAGACTAATTGTATCAATAATGACTGAAATAAATCACAGGATATATTAAGGTCAGCTAAATTGTCGTGGCGGGAGCTAAAGTACCCCGAGAACGCTACGGACCGAAGCTGTTGTGGTTTCCTAGAGCCGGACACTTCGTGGCCGCGGTGAGCTGCTATCGACCGGGTTTTTTTTAAACATCCTCAACCCGATTCTCCACCATCCTTAGAACCAAAACCTCTCATAAAGATACGGATGTGTGAGGGAAGACTCAAATCCCAGGCTGAATAATGTTAGTGAGGATGAATACAGGCAATTAAAACAAATGTGTTGATCGTGGCGCAGTGTGCTGCTGTATTAATGGATCAGGAGAGAAACACTACCGGTCAGAACCTATAGAACCAGCGTCTCTTCATCCAGCAATCATCTCTTGAAGCTGATATGGTACAGAACATTTTGCTATGATTGATTAAGTTTCGTATTGTGGTTTTAGTAGACT
>NW_015116185.1:41826-47254 GCF_001443285.1 Poecilia latipinna
CTAACTCCTTATTTGTATAAATATTTTAGTAACACTGTTTACAATACCAGAATTTTCATATAACTTTTATACTTTTGGAGCCCTGTCTGAGGACACATTCTGATTAAATTAGGTGTTATGATCATTTACTCAGTACTTGAGCAGTTTACCAAATACATTTTACACTTTGCTTAAACATGTTTAAGGTATGCTACTCTGATTGGAGTACTCTATGTATGAATGATTGCTCTCTGGATCACTTTTGTTTTTGTTGGGTTTTTTTTTTCAAATGTAGTTGTCTATATAGTTGCCTTTATTTGAAAGTAGTTTGACAGGAAAGTGGGGGACGACATGTGGCAAATGTCGCCAGGCCAGGAATCGAACCAGCGACCACAACCAATAAGGCCTCAATATGTAGGTTGTGCTTTGCCCCTGCACCACACAGGACCCATTCTGGATCACCTTTTAAAAACAAATAACACTGCCATAAAATATTGTCTATTGCTGCAGCGGCCATCCCACCGCATGAAAGTAGAGCGACACGCACCATGGTGGACGTCCCTTATTTTAATTTCTGAAAACTGGCAACCCTAACCAGCACATGACATGGTGCCCCAAATCATAACTGAATTGAGAAATTCACACTGGACCTCAAACAATCCTATTTCTGTGCCTCTCTGGTCTTTCTGCAGACCATTTGACCTTGATTTCTAAATAAATACATGCTAAGCTTTAGTGTGAAAAGAGGACTTTAGACAGCTGAGTATCAATCCAGTTCTTTATCTCCTTAGCCCAGGAAAGGCACTTCTGATGGTTCAGCAGTGGTTTGAACGAAAGAAAGTGACTGCAGCATTAGCCTGAAAGAATTTAGCATTTCAATCCCTGGTGCTTTTGTTTCTTTTTCTACTTCACTTTTTCTTCTACTCAATTAACCATTAATATACTTGAATAAAGAACTCTGTAAACAAACATAAAATCTTACCAAGTATTATTTAGTCTAGTTTCTAGTGCAAATATCTTACTACACTCAAAATAAGATAAAACAAAATGATGAGTAACTTTTCAACTATTTCACATATTAGATTATGTCATAATACATTTTGCCCATGATATGCATAAAATAATCTGCCAATGGAACCAGTACTTTTTTGTCAATGGTAAGGAATAATATACTTAAAACAAGCGCCTATATTTTGCTGAAAAGTTATATGCAACTTAGTTTTCAAATGTAGCTAGATATTTGCACTAAAAACTAGAGCAGAAATACTTAGATTTTGTGTTTTTGCAGGGCAACTTTCTTTCATTACCCCAGCTGAGAAATTATACATTTTTTGCATCTTCAAATTGATATAAAGACAACCACAAATAGCTGCATCACAACTGACAGTTGTGTTTTCATGGAACATGAAACAAAATTAAAATTGAAAAAGAAAACATAAAAATGAATCGTAAAACTAAATTATGCAAACAAATGCACAATCATTTGAGACAAACTTCCTATTTACTTCATTTTAAAACCTGTTAGAGATCAGTCAGAACTCTTAACAGATCAAAACTGTCAGATGGTGTTATATTTTCTGTCACGTTATTGCAGATTAAAGTGGAGCTTTATAGGTATGAAAGAAACTGACTCCCAACAAGGGAGTTATCACCACTGATTCCTGTCAAATGTCTCCATGTCTTTTTAAAACGTTGTATCTTTAAAGTGACTGCAGGTGTGTACGGAGATATAATGGTGTTCTGTGCCTCTCCTGGCACCAGAAATGAGTTTTCTGCCAATAATCTAACTGTGTATATGTGTGCGTGCGTGCGTGTGTGAATTTTATGTAGCTATTAAGTGTGTCTGCAGCTGTCGGCAGAAACACACATTTCCTCCTCTGCTTCTCCTCCTGTAATTATTGCTGAGTGTTTTTGCCGCTCTGTGGCAGCTGGCTGACAGGGACATGTGGACACCTGGCTGCACATACACATACACATAGCACTGCCACAGGCTGATGTATGCTAATTGAGGGTGTAAAAACTGCATAATATGTACTTTCGCCTCTGAAAAAAACATGCTCTCCAAGTTAATATCAGAGTTTGGAAACATGAAGTTATGCAGTTTTTTAAACAGGTGTTTGTTAATTAGTTCATAATGTCAAACTCAATGATTAAAGCAGCATTTATTTCTGCTTTAGCTGCCTTCTGTAAGCAAATTACCCTTCCTTCTGTTATTTCGAAGTGCATTTTATTTGAATACTTTGGACTTGTGGAAAATACAACCTATTTCCTGTCTTCTGTGTCCTTTTACTAATGTCATTGAAATGAACTCAACATCTTGGAGCTGAAAAAAAGATTTATTATTAAAGCAGTCACTGTAAAGTCGATTAAATACAAAAGATGAATGTTACAGATTATCCACATACGTACCAGATGTCAATGGGAATAGACTCCAAACTAAACCTTTAATCCATTTTTAGTTTGAAGCATTTGATGTTCACATAATACAGGTGTTGAATTAAAATCAACACACTTGTATCTATATTTATATTCTACATGTGACAAATGATAAACTTTGACTTAACATGACTCAGTTAAGTCAAAGTTACATTACCTTCCCTCACCCTTTTGCAGGCTCTGCCTATACCACAGTTTTTATCCATAACTTATCAAATAAACATGTCTTTTCAACTGTTAGTTAATTGTTTGGGTTTTGCACCAGAGAGCATAGCAAAACATTACAAACATGACAAGAAGGTCTTTACATCTAGAATCGACTGGAAGACCTTCTGTGGTCTTTGCATTTTTGTAGGGCATACATTTATCCCACTCAGTACAACATTCAAAGGAAATTAGAAAAAAGTAAATAGAGTCCACAGTTCATAGTGAAGAGGCTCCGATAAGAGTTGAGTTCAATTTTACTTTGTAACATTATGTATGTACGTGTGTATCTATGATCACCTACACAGCAACTTGCTATCATCTTTTATGCCTGTTTCCATGGCTACAGCTCTCAGTGGTGTTGAGAAATCCCCAAAATTTCTCTCTCAACTCAACACTTTCCATGGCCTGCCAGGAGAGAGCGATTACCACAGCTTCTGCCTGTGTAATCATACATCCATTCTGAGCCGACCAAGTTGAAGCCTGCAGCTCTGCCAAGATGGCATGATGAAATAAAACTCAGTCTGCATGTTCACAAGGGGAGACCAAAAGTCCACATAATGAAGCCATTACAAGGTAAACAGCATATAGTAGATAGTTCCAAATGACTGCATTTATGGAAGATGAATTAGACAGGAAATTAAAATCAACACATTTATATTCTAAGAGTTTAGAAAGGGCAGATAACTTGCTCCTTAAAAGAAATGCCAGACTGTAGATAAAAAGATTAGAAATTATCATAAAATCTTCAACATTATTGTTAAACATCATTCTTTTTTGTAGGTTATAACTATAAAAACAAGCAAAAACCTAGATTATTATGGAATTTTTCAAGAAAATACAATGTATGCTTATTTTGAAACACTTCTTTCTTTTTAAAGGGTTTGTTGGCTCTAGTTGCCTTTATTTGAAAGTAGCCTTACAGGAAAGAGGGGAAGACACGCAGCAAATGTCACCAGGCTGGGAATCAAACCTGCGACTACCGCCACAGGGAATAAGGTTGTGCTTTGCCCCTGCGCCACCACAGCACCCCAATACTTCTAATCCTTCTGAAACACTGATGTACTTTCTCTAATTGTACAAAGAGTTTCCTATTTTTTATTTCACCATGACAGGTAAATAAGAAGCATTGGCAGGCAGCTGAACTTGGAGCCTGTTTTTGTCTTTTTTAATAAACTGCACAGCTATGTTTTTGTCATACTATTAAAATGTTAAAATACCAGGTGCTGCATGTCAAGGCTGATGCATTTAGCCCACTTCATGCAGAGATCAACACAATTTGTTTTCCATCAAATACTAAATTTAAAATAAAAATAATGAATGAAATTACAAAATTGTAGAAAAGACAATTTATGATTACAAAAAATGGTGATGACATTTACAAATATGTGGTTTTCATGTTAAAGAAAAAGTAATGAATGAATGGGAGTAATAGTTACTTTAGTGGTTAAACTCTGAGCCATTTGTCAAATCTATAAGATGTAAGATAACTTATATTAATGGTTATATGTGAACATTGTATCCGTTGCTAAAGAATCAAAACACATTAGAGTTTTTAATGTGTTTTATTATGGATTCCTGTGATAGATCAGCATAGGAAAATATTTAGTTTTCATTTTTAAAATAAAATCAAATAACATTTTATTTGTATAGCACATTTCAGCAGCAAGGCATTTCAAAGTGCTTTACATCATTAAACACAAAAACACAGAGTCATGTAGCATTGAATAAACAATCAAAAACATTACATTTCCCGCCGAGTCAAAGTTCTGCCCTTCAAATCGGCAGAAAAAAAGGTTAAATAAAAGTCAAAATAACTAAGTGTAGTTTAAATTAATTATAGACACATTTTTAAAAGACAAGAATGAATAAAGTTTAATTTAATTTCAACCAGGGGTGAAAGTAGTTTTAAATTCTTGGGGGTACTATGACAAAAAAAAAACACCTTGAGATGCCATGAGACCTAAATTCTGAACATCATGGCATGGAGTCATCCCAGTTTTCCATGTCTGGCGCCTCCTGACCCTGAGTCTCACCCTGACAGGAGGAACCACAGAGCTCTGTTAGGTTAAAGCTCATCTTCTGAAGTTGGGATATTTTTCCTCCAACAGGCTCCAGAGGAATCGCCTCAAACCAGATGTTGGACTGGATTTTATTTCACTGTCATTTGTGAATGTTAGAGCTTCATTTTCAACAGTGGAGGTATAAAGGTTGAAAAAGGTTCTCATTAAGTCTCATCAACATCAATATTTTCACTAAATAAGAGGCAAAAAAAATTGTTAGATAAAGGAAAAGCCTCTCAGATTCTGAGCCTGACAGCACCAAACTATTTTTTTATATTAGACAATTAATTTAATTTCACATAATTATAGTGGTAGAAGCAATTTGTTTGTTAAATACTTAATGAAAAATGCAACCAAATCAACATGTAAATCACAATCACTGATTGTAATACGCCTGCCTCTGTTGGAATTCATTTTGTTTTGCTTTATAGGCATGGTGTGCTACATTTTTCTTCTATTTTGTTTTATTTTTACCTTTTTTTTCCCTTGGAAACATGTTCAAACAAGATTGATAAGCACCTTAAAAATCCAAATCCTGCAATGGTTCACTAGAGGGACCCAGAAATTCAGCCACGACACAGGAGTGAGCAGAATACTCAGATATTTATTAAAAAGCAGCTAAAGCCGGACACACAGGATCGTCAGCTGCAGCACTGCGAAGGGGGCGGAGAAGAGAGATCGGTGACTGGAGAGATAGCAATGAAGGGATCTTGTTAGTGTGTATGAGGGGAACACTAACCTGGCTT
>NW_015116185.1:52200-54598 GCF_001443285.1 Poecilia latipinna
AATAACAAAACAAAAAAAAGGGAAAATTAAAACCCATTTTGTCCCTATTTTCAAGAATCACTGAAATAAAAAAACCTCAGAGATAAATTCATCTTTTGATGCAGCTTAACCCCATCTTTAAAATATTTAACTTCTGTACATTTATTAATCATTAAGATGGAATTGTTATATTCTAAATTATTTAGATGCACACCTTACAATTTTGGCAAACACCTGGAGCCTGAGCATTATTATTACTGTATTTTCCACACTATAAGGCGCACCTTCAATGAATGGCCTATTTTAAAACTTTTTCATATATAAGGCGCACAGAATAAACGCTACAGTAGAGGCTGGAGTTACGTTATGCATCCACTAGATGGAGCTGCACTACAGGATGAATGTGTAAAGCCACTTTGTATAAAGAATGTCAACAAAACAGTCCGACTCCGGTTGGTGAGGAGCGCCTTCCACGACTGGGCCGGGGCGTGGCCGGACGATGGTCACCCTTCTCCGTTCACGGACAGCATGTTCGTGGAGAACGTGGTGCTAAATGACCTGCAGATGACCTGATTCTAGACGGTCGTAGGTAGATAGGTCAGTCAAACTTTATTAACAAACCAGCATTCTGACAACTACCCCAGCATGCACCGAGCGCTTCTTCTTCTACGGGCGAAAATGAAGTCGGCGACTGTTTACCGTAGTTGCTAGATCTGTTGTGGCTCAATATTGGTCCATATATAAGGCGCACCGGATTATAAGGCGCACTGTCGGCTTTTGAGGAAATTGAAGGTTTTTAGGTGCGCCTTATAGTGTGGAAAATATAATATTTAACCTTCACTTTTTAGGTTGATCTGCAAACCTCTAGTTCATAAATTTCTGTTTCCATTCATCCATTTCCTCAACCTTCTCAATCCTTGCAGTGTCATGGGAGCTCCTATTTCTAGCAGTCAATGGGCAAGAAATGAGGTACACCATGGACAGGTTGCCAGTCCATCACAGGGCAACAAAGATAGACAAAACACACACACACACAAAGACCTAAGAGTAATTTAAAGCATGTAGTAAACCTAACTTGCATGCTTTTGGCCCAGGAGATAACCAGTGGATGCACAAGGGGAACATGCAAACTCCAGCCAGAAGAAGATTTAGAATATTGGAATAAAGACAGGATTTGTTTAGATTCAAGAAGCTGGATCAATTTAACATTTATGAAACATGGAGCTAAAACCCAAAGACATTTCAGACAGTCTGCACTTTACTGAGCTGCAGAAAGCTGCTGACAATGAGAATTTAAACAGAGCAACTGCAGATATTATGTGGGCCACATGGAATATGTTTGGCTTAATCTGATTATACACACAAAGAGGTGTGTAGGAGGGGTGACAATTGTAGCATCTGCTAAAGGTATGTCTGTGTGCATGTGTGTGTGTGCTTGTGTGTGTGCGTGCGCGCGCACGCGTGTGTGTGTGTGTGTGGGTGTGCACTCACGTGTGCTTGTATGTGTAGACTGAGAGTTCTTATAACTTTGGACTCATCTTGGTCCTGAGAACTGGATTCTTGGCAGAACAAAATCTATTGATCTGTCACTCAACATGCACAATAAACATATTTGCATACAATGGGAGGACGTGGAATTTTTATATAGTTATATATCATAGACTTAAAGATGTGGAGGAAAAAGTTTATGTGAAATGTGAACAACGGATGGATGGATGGATGGATGCAACTGGTGATTAAAAAGAATGATGAGACCAAACACTGCAAAGAGCAAAATTTTGTTGGGGTAGAAAGATTACCACTCAGAATGGGGATACCTGTAGACGGCTATCAATACTTTTCTAAGTGTGAGTTTTAGAGGACAGAAATATGTGAGAAATCAGCTGTGACTTAGTAATTTAGATAAACACTGCCAGCTGGGTCAGACAGGACAGAACTTAAGCAGATAGCTGGCTGGCTTATCTGTTTCTGTTGGGGTTTCTGGGGTTGTTTTTCCATTCTTTGTCCACCAGAGGGGGCTGAGAGGCGGTTGTCCTGAAGGGTGTGTCCATGCTGATGCTGCATTCACCTGCAGCATATTCCTCATCAGTGGAGGGGTAGATCAGCAGGGAGCTGTCGGTACTTCGACGCCAGATTGTTGACCAGTAATGGTACTTCAGGGCTCCGTGAGTTCTCTTGTGTAAATCTATTGAGAATCCTCAGTGATCGTTTTTGTCTTGTGCATCTCTTCAGATTCCCACTATGCTGAAGGAGACGTTCTCCTGTAGTTCTCGAGCTACCAGTCCACCGGTTCTTCAACTCTCCCTCCACGCCGTGGAAGGTTCCGTTGGTGCCAGAGTTCCGTTTCCAAAGCTACCAGATCCGATTCCTCAAGTCCTCCAGCCGGCAGCTGCACCTTTCCCAAGCCCTCTGAAAACCC
>NW_015116185.1:59831-61600 GCF_001443285.1 Poecilia latipinna
TCAAGCTCAGATAACACCAACTGAAGATATAAAAGACAACATGTTATTGTCAGAGTAACAACACATTATAACCATACAGACAATAATAATAATAACAATAATAATCATCATCATCATCAAACCACAGATAGCTACAGCCAATGGCAGCAGGTAAGCTATAGATGCAAACATTCAGAGACAGTTCACAAACGTCTATCATGCACAGATTGAAGAGGAAGACCACGCACTTCAGTATCACATTTAAATGTTTGATGTATTCTTTAAATGAGTCTTTTTAAAAATGTTCATGCTGATTGGCTCTGCTGTAACTTAGTGTTTCCAAATGCAACAAAAAGTATTTCTTTAATCCACTGTTAAAAGTAATAGATTTGTCTGATTTTTAGTGAAGTGTGTGCAAAATCAATCTCTAATCTTCTTTATGATTTCTACCTACACTGTAAAAAAATAAAACGTAGATTTTACGGTAAAACGCCGGCAGCTGGGGTTGCCGAAATTCCACCATAAATAAATAAAAAATGTACCCGTAATTGTTTTTTACGGTTGAATTTTGGCAACCCCGGCTGCTGGCGTTTTACCGTAAAACAAACAAACAAACAAAAAAAACAGATTTTACCTGTATGTCATAATGGAGTCTTAATCCACATGCAGAACTCCAGGCGGAGAACAGAAATCAGTTAAATAAGTTTATTGTAAACCCAAAATAATAATCAACAATCAGGTTCTGAAGAAAGTCTGCAATCTGGATCACTGGAGCACTGGGAGGCAAAAAAAGAGAGATGGTGAGTTCAGGGGTCGTTGAAAATGGCAGTGTCAGAATAAACGGAGTGGTCTTACTTGGGTGGAGGTAGGTCTTGTCCAGGGGGAAGAATCACTGTGGTTACCGGGTTTGGTTCAGATGGAGGGTTGCTGCTTGACTGAACAAGAGGCTGCGGTGGAGAGCGGACAGGTAAGCTTTGGATCACAGAAGGCGAGGAGCAAGTGGGACTGATCACAGGGTAATCCAAAGAGGTTTGGTTTACTGTAGAGGTGTCAGTGGAACTCTGGCAACCAGTGGGTCCACAGCGTCACGAGGAATAACCTGAGGAAGAAGCACAAAGAGATATAAATCACAGTGAGAAGCATGGAGGGCTGGAGTACCAAATACTGGCTAACACTCTGGATCTGAAGTGTCAGCAGCTCCGTCCTCATATACTCCTCCAGATGATCTGATTAATTGCAGCTGTGCAGGAATCCAGGAATCACGGGCAACTCCCTCAGGAGGGAACAGCCTCTTGGCACCCTCTGGTGGTAAAAGAGGGGGAAAGCAGCAAAAAGGAACCATTCCAACAACCCGGGTTCCCAACACCATAAATTGTTTTTACAGTGGAATTTTGCCAACCCCAGCTGCCGGCGTTTTACCGTAAAATCTACGTTTTTTTTTTTTACATTGTGGGGTTCCCAGAATTCCACCGTAAAAAAAACGCCACATGTGCAGCCTGTCGCAGCACCTTATGCACCTCTAGATGTCTGTAACTCGGTGCGGATCGCGCGCACCGCCGTTCACACAAACAGGACGATCTGGAAGATGGTCTTCCAGGCGGCTACAAAGTGAACCCTTAACTAGAAACGCTATGCTGCTGTCTTGGCTCAAAAACGCACTCAACCCGAACTGTAAAAAGCACAACAGTAACTTAGCCTTCAATCCCTGACATCACCGCTGTACCACCGACAGAGAGAAAAGGGGTTGTGAGCTCAGCGGCTCGGTTGATACAATCAGCGTACCTGTAACT
>NW_015116185.1:64987-67864 GCF_001443285.1 Poecilia latipinna
TTTTTTACATTGTGGGGTTCCCAGAATTCCACCGTAAAAAAAACGCCACATGTGCAGCCTGTCGCAGCACCTTATGCACCTCTAGATGTCTGTAACTCGGTGCGGATCGCGCGCACCGCCGTTCACACAAACAGGACGATCTGGAAGATGGTCTTCCAGGCGGCTACAAAGTGAACCCTTAACTAGAAACGCTATGCTGCTGTCTTGGCTCAAAAACGCACTCAACCCGAACTGTAAAAAGCACAACAGTAACTTAGCCTTCAATCCCTGACATCACCGCTGTACCACCGACAGAGAGAAAAGGGGTTGTGAGCTCAGCGGCTCGGTTGATACAATCAGCGTACCTGTAACTCGTCTGGCTCCTTTGCTCATTCGGTCCGGTTCATCTCCAAGACTGGGAACAAAATATGCGTCCAGTTTTGGGCTTTTCTTTGCTCTCTTTTTTCCATCCTTTTCACTTTGCCGCTTCTTCATGGAGCTCCACTCACGTTAACTTAGTCGGCTGGTGACAAGCTTTACCCAGAATGCACTTTGAGACAATAAAGACGATCTACTGTAATGTAAGAGTGAAAATGAAGCCAGTCATGTAGTACATTTTATTCAATATTTTACACCCACTATGTCACTAAAATCAGTCGGTCTTGTAAAGTTTTTAGCAACCTTGAGTCAACAATGACTGGAGTCAGCCTACTATATAATCTACTGGGGCACTACCCCATATAATCCTACATACATCATACTCAACAGGAGAAGGCCTTCTTTCTCCAGCTCTTAACAGTGACCACAAAGGACTGGATCCCTGAAGTCATATGCTGCCTCCCATCCGGGCCCCCCACTAGGCTGCCCGCTGCCCCCCCATAGCTCCGCCTCTGCTGTTGACCAAAACTCCCAGTATTATCTAAAATACAGTAAATGTCTGTCAACTACAGCTGCCAGTATCTTACCGTATTTTCTAAAATACGGTAAGATACCGGGAGTTGTGGTTTTCCCTTAATAAAATTGGCCATATCCTTTTGATAAATTAAAGATGCTGACGGTAGTAAAAAAGTAGGTGGAATTGCCCTTTACCCAACTTCACCTTGGTCCAAGCAGCAGGGCCTATCATACAGTTCTCTAAATGTGACAAATCTATGGTCGACCTAAAATTAAATAATCCCAAATACATCGTTTAATTAAATTCTCTCATAATGATGGTGACGTCGGCTGTAGGAGTTTGCCCTGCAATTGATAAATTGCCAGTTCGATACCTGGTCTTCCTTTGAGATTTCAGTTTGATATATTCAAAGTCATTATAGATTTAATTATTAAAAAACAAAGTATCACACCAGCATTCTAATCTATGTAAATGACTTTTGCAGTCTGGTTTATGGTTTTACATCATAGATATAAACTTCAGCAAGGGGTGCTGTGGTGGCGCAGGGGCGAAGTACAACCCATGCATCAAGGCCTTAGTCCTCATGCCAGTGGTTGCAGGTTCAATTCCTGGCCTGGTGACCTTTACCACATGTCTTCCCCCTCTCTCATAACCCTCCTTCCTGTCAAACTACATTTGAATAAAGGCAGATAGAGCCAACAGAATCTTTTTAAAAAATCATCAGAAAATTTGGAATTTTGGCTGATTAATTCCATTCATTTTAAGGTAATTAACTGCAGGCAATATTATTATTTTTTTATGAATTTCATAATTACTTAGGTTTTTACAATAGATTTCTCTGTTTTCTACATTTCAAAATCACCTGCAATATATGTTTATGGAGTTATTGTAATTTCATGTATTTTCTACAGTAATGAAGTGCTTTTTATATTAAAGTCAGCAACTCTAACTATTTTACCATTTTTTGCCATAAATTTACGGACTTATTTTGCAGCGTTGACTGACGGTGATTCCATGTATTTTCTACGGTAATAAAATGTTTCGGATTTTACGGTCAGAAACTGTTGTATTTTACCATTTTTTTACCGTGAAATTTACAGACTTTTTTTTTTTTTACAGTGTAATGGTAGAATTTCAATTAGCAGGTAAAACTAATAATTACTGGGGAAAACATGGAGAAAAAAGTTTCGAAAAAAGAGAGTCTGCTTTTCTCAGACAGATTTAAAGTGTTTGTTTCTCAACCACAAATATTGGAATGTACCATCCAAATTGTCTGTCTAAAACTGAACCATCACTTATGATCTAAGGTATAAGGTAATCTAGTATGGTTGAATTGAGCTTCCTTTGTACGGCAACAGGCGTACAAAGAAAGCTCTTGCCTTAGAGATAAAGCAAGGAGTTTTGTTATTCACATTCAGAGAAAAGTCCTTGCCGACTTGAAGTCAGCTTGCATATCTGTTTATGATGATCCTACCTTTGGGAAATTTTCTGCAAAGAGGCTCTAGGGACAGACCCAGCATTTACTTCAGGGACTATTTATTCTTTGTGGTTTTCAATACCTAAGGAGCTTGGGAGGTGGCAAGTCCAGGAGTCAAACCCAAACACCGCCTCTCTAAAAACATTTAGAAAAACCTTAAATCTTATCAAGTATTTTTAATCTCGTTTCGGTAACACTTTATTTGAAGGGGGTTGAATAAGACTGTCATGACACTGTCATAANTATTAACATCCAACCACCCCATCCCAGTCATATTGATATTTGTACTTGATGTACAGCGAAACTAACTTGCAAGTAACTTTTCAGCAAGATTTAGGAGCTGGTTTTAAGTAAATCATTTCTTAATATTGATGGAAAAAAAATCATCAACGTTATTGATGATAAATGCAGATTATTGCAGATTATAGGCGAGTTAGTTTTGTCTCAATTCAAGAGTAAGAAGATATTCACATGAGAAACTAAGCAAAAATGTTTGGTAAGATTTTGTGTTTTTTGGTACATACAG